>NC_092777.1:12658393-12890893 GCF_047496795.1 Chiloscyllium punctatum
GGAAGATTGGGTAATAGGGAGGGAACATATTAGGGAAGAGTGGGTGAAAGAGAGGGAACATATTGGGGAAGAGTGGTTTATAGAGAGGGAATATATTGGGGAAGAGTGGGTTATAGAGAGGGAACTTATTGGGGAAGAGTGGGTTACAGAGAGAGAACATATTGGGGAAGTGTCGGTTATAGAGAGGGAACGTATTGGGTAAGAGTGGGTAAGAGAGACGGAACATTTTGGGGAAGAGTGGGTTATAGAGAGGGAACATATTGGGGAGGAGTGGGTTATAGAGAGGGAAAATATTGGGGAAGAGTGGGATATAGAGACGAATGTACAGGGGAAGAGTGGGTAATAGGGAGGGAACATATTAGGGAAGAGTGGGTTATAGAGAGGGAACATATTGGGGAAGGGTCGGTTATAGAGAGGGAACGTACTGGGTAAGAGTGGGTAAGAGAGACGGAACATTTTGGGGAAGAGTGGGTTATAGAGAGGGAAAATATTGGGGAAGGGTCGGTTATAGAGAGGGAACGTACTGGGGAAAAGTGGGTAATAGAGAGGGAACATATTGGGGAAGAGTGGGTCAGAGAGACGGAACATTTTGGGGAAGAGTGGGTTATAGAGAGGGAACATATTGGGGAGGAGTGGGTTATAGAGAGGGAACTAATAGGGAACAGTGGGTTACAGAGAGGGAACATATTGGGGAAGAGCAGCTTACAGAGAAAGAACGTACTGGGGAAGAGTCGGTCACAGAGGGAGAACGCACTGGGGAAGAGCGGGTAAAAGAGAGGGAACATATTGGGGAAGAGTGGGTTATAGAGAGGGAACATATTGATGAAGAGTGGGTTATAGAGTGGCAACATATTGGGGAAGAGTGGGTTATAGAGAGGGAACATATTGGGGAAGAGTGGGTTATAGAGAGGGAACATATTGGGGAGGAGTGGGTTATAGAGAGGGAACATATTGAGGAAGAGTGCTTTATAGAGTGGCAACATATTGGGGAAGAGTGTGTTATAGAGGGGGAACGTACAGCGGAAGAGTGGGTTATAGAGAAGGAACATATTGGGGAAGAGTGGATTATAGAGAGGGAACATATTGAGCAAGAGTGCGTTATCGAGTGGCAACATATTGTGGAAGAGTGGGTTATAGAGAGGGAACATACTGGGGAAGAGTGTGTTATAGAGAGGGAACATATTGGGGAAGAGTGGGTTATAGAGAGGGAACATATTGGGGAAGAGTGGGTTATAGAGAGGGAACATATTGGGGAAGACTGGGTTATAGACAGGGAACATATTGATGAAGAGTGGGTTATTGAGAGGGAACATATTGGGGAAGAGCGGGTAACAGAGAGGGAACATATTGGGGAAGAGTGGGTTATAGAGAGGGAACATTTTGGGGAAGAGTGGGTTATAGAGAGGGAACATATTGGGGAAGAGTGGGTTATAGAGAGGGAACATGTTGGGGAAGTGTTGGTTATAGGGAGGGAACATATTGGGTAAGAGTGGGTAAGAGAGATGGAACATTTTGGGGAAGAGTGGGTTATAGAGAGGGAACATATTGGGGAGGAGGGGGTTATAGCGAGGGAACATATTGGGGAAGAGTAGGTTACAGAAAGAGAACATATTGGGGAAGAGTGGGTTATAGAGAGGGAACATATTGGGGAGGAGTGGGTTATAGAGAGGGAAAATATTGGGGAAGAGTGGGATATAGAGAGGGAATGTACTGGGGAAGAGTGGGTAATAGGGAGGGAACATATTAGGGAAGAGTGAGTTATAGAGAGGGAACATATTGGGGAAGGATCGGTTTTAGAGAGGGAACGTACTGGGTAAGAGTGGGTAAGAGAGACGGAACATTTTGGGGAAGAGTGGGTTATAGAGAGGGAACATATTGGGGAGGAGTGGGTTATAGAGAGGGAAAATATTGGGGAAGAGTGGGATATAGAGAGGGAATGTACTGGGGAAGAGTGGGTAATAGGGAGGGAACATATTAGGGAAGAGTGGGTTATAGAGAGGGAAAATATTGGGGAAGGGTCGGTTATAGAGAGGGAATGTACTGGGGAAGAGTCGGTAATAGAGAGGGAACATATTGGGGAAGAGTGGGTTATAGAGAGGGAACATTTTGGGGAAGAATGGGTTATAGAGAGGGAACATAATGTGGAAGTGTCGGTTACAGAGAGAGAACGTACTGGGGAAGAGTAGGTCACAGAGAGAGAATGTACTGGGGAAGAGTGGATTATAGAGAGGGAACGTACTGTGGAGAGTGGGTTATAGAGAGGGAACATATTGGGGAAGGGTGGGTTATAGAGAGGGAACATACAGGGGAAGAGTGGGTTATATAGAGGGTACATATTGATGAAGAGTGGGTTATAGAGAGGGAACATATTGGGGAAGAGTGGGTTATAGAGAGGGAACATATTGGGGAAGAGTGGGTTATAGAGAGGGAACATAATGGGGAAGAGTCGGTTACAGAGAGAGAATGTACTGGGGAAGAGTGGGTTATAGAGAGGGAACATAGTGGGGAAGAGTGGGTTATAGAGAGGGTACATATTGATGAAGAGTGGGTTATAGAGAGGGAACATATTGGGGAAGAGTAGGTTACAGAAAGAGACCATATTGGGGAAGGGTGGGTTATAGAGAGGGAACATACCGGGGAAAAGTGGGTTATAGAGAGGGTACATATTGATGAAGAGTGGGTTATAGAGTGGGAACATATTGGGGAGGAGTGGGTTATAGAGAGGGAACATATTGGGGAAGAGTGGGTTATAGAGAGGGAACATAGTGGGGAAGAGTGGGTTATAGAGAGGGTACATATTGATGAAGAGTGGGTTATAGAGAGGGAACATATTGGGGAAGAGTAGGTTACAGAAAGAGAACACATTGGGGAAGAGTGGGTTATAGAGAGGGAACATAGTGGGGAAGAGTGGGTTATAGAGAGGGTACATATTGATGAAGAGTGGGTTATAGAGAGGGAACATATTGGGGAAGAGTAGGTTACAGAAAGAGAACATATTGGGGAAGAGTGGGTTATAGAGAGGGAACATATTGAGGAGGAGTGGGTTAGAGAGAGGGAAAATATTGGGGAAGAGTGGGATATAGAGAGGGAATGTACTGGGGAAGATTGGGTAATAGGGAGGGAACATATTAATGAAGAGTGGGTTATAGAGAGGGAACATATTGGGGAAGAGTGGTTTATAGAGAGGGAATATATTGGGGAAGAGTGGGTTATAGAGAGGGAACTTATTGGGGAAGAGTGGGTTATAGAGGGGGAACATATTGGGGAAGGGTCGGTTATAGAGAGGGAACGTATTGGGTAAGAGTGGGTAAGAGAGACGGAACATTTTGGGGAAGAGTGGGTTATAGAGAGGGAAAATATTGGGGAAGGGTCGGTTATAGAGAGGGAACGTACTGGGGAAAAGTGGGTAATAGAGAGGGAACATATTGGGGAAGAGTGGGTAAGAGAGACGGAACATTTTGGGGAAGAGTGGGTTATAGAGAGGGAACATATTGGGGAGGAGTGGGTTATAGAGAGGGAACTAATAGGGAACAGTGGGTTACAGAGAGGGAACATATTGGGGAAGAGCAGCTTACAGAGAAAGAACGTACTGGGGAAGAGTCGGTCACAGAGGGAGAACGCACTGGGGAAGAGCGGGTAAAAGAGAGGGAACATATTGGGGAAGAGTGGGTTATAGAGAGGGAACATATTGATGAAGAGTGGGTTATAGAGTGGCAACATATTGGGGAAGAGTGGGTTATAGAGAGGGAACATCTTGGGGAAGAGTGGGTTATAGAGAGGGAACATATTGGGGAGGAGTGGGTTATAGAGAGGGAACATATTGAGGAAGAGTGCTTTATAGAGTGGCAACATATTGGGGAAGAGTGTGTTATAGAGAGGGAACATATTGGGGAAGACTGGGTTATAGACAGGGAACATATTGATGAAGAGTGGGTTATTGAGAGGGAACATATTGGGGAAGAGCGGGTAACTGAGAGGGAACATATTGGGGAAGAGTGGGTTATAGAGAGGGAACATATTGGGGAAGAGTGGGTTATAGAGAGGGAACATATTGGGGAAGAGTGGGTTATAGAGAGGGAACATGTTGGGGAAGAGTTGGTTATAGGGAGGGAACATATTGGGTAAGAGTGGGTAAGAGAGATGGAACATTTTGGGGAAGAGTGGGTTATAGAGAGGGAACATATTGGGGAGGAGGGGGTTATAGCGAGGGAGCATATTGGGGAAGAGTAGGTTACAGAAAGAGAACATATTGGGGAAGAGTGGGTTATAGAGAGGGAACATATTGGGGAGGAGTGGGTTATAGAGAGGGAAAATATTGGGGAAGAGTGGGATATAGAGAGGGAATGTACTGGGGAAGAGTGGGTAATAGGGAGGGAACATATTAGGGAAGAGTGGTTTATAGAGAGGGAACATATTGGGGAAGGGTCGGTTATAGAGAGGGAACGTACTGGGTAAGAGTGGGTAAGAGAGACGGAACATTTTGGGGAAGAGTGGGTTATAGAGAGGGAAAATATTGGGGAAGAGTGGGATATAGAGAGGGAATGTACTGGGGAAGAGTGGGTAATAGGGAGGGAACATATTAGGGAAGAGTGGGTTATAGAGAGGGAAAATATTGGGGAAGGGTCGGTTATAGGGAGGGAACGTACTGGGGAAGAGTGGGTAATAGAGAGGGAACATATTGGGGAAGAGTGGGTTATAGAGAGGGAACATTTTGGGGAAGAATGGGTTATAGAGTGGGAACATAATGGGGAAGAGTCGGTTACAGAGAGAGAACGTACTGGGGAAGAGTGGGTCACAGAGAGAGAATGTACTGGGGAAGAGTGGATTATAGAGAGGGAACGTACTGGGGAGAGTGGGTTATAGAGAGGGAACATATTGGGGAAGGGTGGGTTATAGAGAGGGAACATACAGGGGAAGAGTGGGTTATATAGAGGGTACATATTGATGAAGAGTGGGTTATAGAGAGGGAACATATTGGGGAAGAGTGGGTTATAGAGAGGGAACATATTGGGGAAGAGTGGGTTATAGAGTGGGAACATAGTGGGGAAGAGTGGGTTATAGAGAGTGTACATATTGATGAAGAGTGGGTTATAGAGAGGGAACATATTGGGGAAGAGTGGGTTATAGAGAGGGAACATATTGGGGAAGAGTGCGTTATAGAGAGGGAACATAGTGGGGAAGAGTGGGTTATAGAGAGGGTACATATTGATGAAGAGTGGGTTATAGAGAGGGAACATATTGGGGAAGAGTAGGTTACAGAAAGAGAACATATTGGGGAAGAGTGGGTTATAGAGAGGGAACATATTGGGGAGGAGTGGGTTATAGAGAGGGAAATTATTGGGGAAGAGTGGGATATAGAGAGGGAATGTACTGGGGAAGAGTGGGTAATAGGGAGGGAACATATTAGGGAAGAGTGGGTTATAGAGAGGGAACATATTGGGGAAGAGTGGTTTATAGAGAGGGAATATATTGGGGAAGAGTGGGTTATAGAGAGGGAACTTATTCGGGAAGAGTGGGTTATAGAGAGGGAACATATTGGTGAAGAATGTGTTATAGAGAGGGAACAAACTGGGGAGAGTGGGTTATAGAGAGGGAACATACTGGGGAAGAGTCGGTTACAGAGAGAGAATGTACTGGGGAAGAGTAGGTCACAGAGAGAGAATGTACTGGGGAAGAGTGGGTTATAGAGAGGGAACGTACTGGGGAGAGTGGGTTATAGAGATGGAACATATTGATGAAGTGTGGGTTATAGAGAGGGAAAATATTGGGGAAGAGTGGGATATAGAGAGGGAATGTACTGGGGAAGATTGGGTAATAGGGAGGGAACATATTAGGGAAGAGTGGGTGAAAGAGAGGGAACATATTGGGGAAGAGTGGTTTATAGAGAGGGAATATATTGGGGAAGAGTGGGTTATAGAGAGGGAACTTATTGGGGAAGAGTGGGTTACAGAGAGAGAACATATTGGGGAAGGGTCGGTTATAGAGAGGGAACGTATTGGGTAAGAGTGGGTAAGAGAGACGGAACATTTTGGGGAAGAGTGGGTTATAGAGAGGGAACATATTGGGGAGGAGTGGGTTATAGAGAGGGAAAATATTGGGGAAGAGTGGGATATAGAGAGGAATGTACAGGGGAAGAGTGGGTAATAGGGAGGGAACATATTAGGGAAGAGTGGGTTATAGAGAGGGAACATATTGGGGAAGGGTCGGTTATAGAGAGGGAACGTACTGGGTAAGAGTGGGTAAGAGAGACGGAACATTTTGGGGAAGAGTGGGTTATAGAGAGGGAAAATATTGGGGAAGGGTCGGTTATAGAGAGGGAACGTACTGGGGAAAAGTGGGTAATAGAGAGGGAACATATTGGGGAAGAGTGGGTCAGAGAGACGGAACATTTTGGGGAAGAGTGGGTTATAGAGAGGGAACATATTGGGGAGGAGTGGGTTATAGAGAGGGAACTAATAGGGAACAGTGGGTTACAGAGAGGGAACATATTGGGGAAGAGCAGCTTACAGAGAAAGAACGTACTGGGGAAGAGTCGGTCACAGAGGGAGAACGCACTGGGGAAGAGCGGGTAAAAGAGAGGGAACATATTGGGGAAGAGTGGGTTATAGAGAGGGAACATATTGATGAAGAGTGGGTTATAGAGTGGCAACATATTGGGGAAGAGTGGGTTATAGAGAGGGAACATATTGGGGAAGAGTGGGTTATAGAGAGGGAACATATTGGGGAGGAGTGGGTTATAGAGAGGGAACATATTGAGGAAGAGTGCTTTATAGAGTGGCAACATATTGGGGAAGAGTGTGTTATAGAGGGGGAACGTACAGCGGAAGAGTGGGTTATAGAGAAGGAACATATTGGGGAAGAGTGGATTATAGAGAGGGAACATATTGAGCAAGAGTGCGTTATCGAGTGGCAACATATTGTGGAAGAGTGGGTTATAGAGAGGGAACATACTGGGGAAGAGTGTGTTATAGAGAGGGAACATATTGGGGAAGAGTGGGTTATAGAGAGGGAACATATTGGGGAAGAGTGGGTTATAGAGAGGGAACATATTGGGGAAGACTGGGTTATAGACAGGGAACATATTGATGAAGAGTGGGTTATTGAGAGGGAACATATTGGGGAAGAGTGGGTTATAGAGAGGGAACATTTTGGGGAAGAGTGGGTTATAGAGAGGGAACATATTGGGGAAGAGTGGGTTATAGAGAGGGAACATGTTGGGGAAGAGTTGGTCATAGGGAGGGAACATATTGGGTAAGAGTGGGTAAGAGAGATGGAACATTTTGGGGAAGAGTGGGTTATAGAGAGGGAACATATTGGGGAGGAGGGGGTTATAGCGAGGGAACATATTGGGAAAGAGTAGGTTACAGAAAGAGAACATATTGGGGAAGAGTGGGTTATAGAGAGGGAACATATTGGGGAGGAGTGGGTTATAGAGAGGGAAAATATTGGGGAAGAGTGGGATATAGAGAGGGAATGTACTGGGGAAGAGTGGGTAATAGGGAGGGAACATATTAGGGAAGAGTGAGTTATAGAGAGGGAACATATTGGGGAAGGATCGGTTTTAGAGAGGGAACGTACTGGGTAAGAGTGGGTAAGAGAGACGGAACATTTTGGGGAAGAGTGGGTTATAGAGAGGGAACATATTGGGGAGGAGTGGGTTATAGAGAGGGAAAATATTGGGGAAGAGTGGGATATAGAGAGGGAATGTACTGGGGAAGAGTGGGTAATAGGGAGGGAACATATTAGGGAAGAGTGGGTTATAGAGAGGGAAAATATTGGGGAAGGGTCGGTTATAGAGAGGGAATGTACTGGGGAAGAGTCGGTAATAGAGAGGGAACATATTGGGGAAGAGTGGGTTATAGAGAGGGAACATTTTGGGGAAGAATGGGTTATAGAGAGGGAACATAATGTGGAAGTGTCGGTTACAGAGAGAGAACGTACTGGGGAAGAGTAGGTCACAGAGAGAGAATGTACTGGGGAAGAGTGGATTATAGAGAGGGAACGTACTGTGGAGAGTGGGTTATAGAGAGGGAACATATTGGGGAAGGGTGGGTTATAGAGAGGGAACATACAGGGGAAGAGTGGGTTATATAGAGGGTACATATTGATGAAGAGTGGGTTATAGAGAGGGAACATATTGGGGAAGAGTGGGTTATAGAGAGGGAACATATTGGGGAAGAGTGGGTTATAGAGAGGGAACATAATGGGGAAGAGTCGGTTACAGAGAGAGAATGTACTGGGGAAGAGTGGGTTATAGAGAGGGAACATAGTGGGGAAGAGTGGGTTATAGAGAGGGTACATATTGATGAAGAGTGGGTTATAGAGAGGGAACATATTGGGGAAGAGTAGGTTACAGAAAGAGACCATATTGGGGAAGGGTGGGTTATAGAGAGGGAACATACCGGGGAAAAGTGGGTTATAGAGAGGGTACATATTGATGAAGAGTGGGTTATAGAGTGGGAACATATTGGGGAGGAGTGGGTTATAGAGAGGGAACATATTGGGGAAGAGTGGGTTATAGAGAGGGAACATAGTGGGGAAGAGTGGGTTATAGAGAGGGTACATATTGATGAAGAGTGGGTTATAGAGAGGGAACATATTGGGGAAGAGTAGGTTACAGAAAGAGAACATATTGGGGAAGAGTGGGTTATAGAGAGGGAACATAGTGGGGAAGAGTGGGTTATAGAGAGGGTACATATTGATGAAGAGTGGGTTATAGAGAGGGAACATATTGGGGAAGAGTAGGTTACAGAAAGAGAACATATTGGGGAAGAGTGGGTTATAGAGAGGGAACATATTGGGGAGGAGTGGGTTATAGAGAGGGAAAATATTGGGGAAGAGTGGGATATAGAGAGGGAATGTACTGGGGAAGATTGGGTAATAGGGAGGGAACATATTAATGAAGAGTGGGTTATAGAGAGGGAACATATTGGGGAAGAGTGGTTTATAGAGAGGGAATATATTGGGGAAGAGTGGGTTATAGAGAGGGAACTTATTGGGAAAGAGTGGGTTATAGAGGGGGAACATATTGGGGAAGGGTCGGTTATAGAGAGGGAACGTATTGGGTAAGAGTGGGTAAGAGAGACGGAACATTTTGGGGAAGAGTGGGTTATAGAGAGGGAAAATATTGGGGAAGGGTCGGTTATAGAGAGGGAACGTACTGGGGAAAAGTGGGTAATAGAGAGGGAACATATTGGGGAAGAGTGGGTAAGAGAGACGGAACATTTTGGGGAAGAGTGGGTTATAGAGAGGGAACATATTGGGGAGGAGTGGGTTATAGAGAGGGAACTAATAGGGAACAGTGGGTTACAGAGAGGGAACATATTGGGGAAGAGCAGCTTACAGAGAAAGAACGTACTGGGGAAGAGTCGGTCACAGAGGGAGAACGCACTGGGGAAGAGCGGGTAAAAGAGAGGGAACATATTGGGGAAGAGTGGGTTATAGAGAGGGAACATATTGATGAAGAGTGGGTTATAGAGTGGCAACATATTGGGGAAGAGTGGGTTATAGAGAGGGAACATATTGGGGAAGAGTGGGTTATAGAGAGGGAACATATTGGGGAGGAGTGGGTTATAGAGAGGGAACATATTGAGGAAGAGTGCTTTATAGAGTGGCAACATATTGGGGAAGAGTGTGTTATAGAGGGGGAACGTACAGCGGAAGAGTGGGTTATAGAGAAGGAACATAATGGGGAAGAGTGGATTATAGAGAGGGAACATATTGAGCAAGAGTGCGTGATCGAGTGGCAACATATTGTGGAAGAGTGGGTTATAGAGAGGGAACATACTGGGGAAGAGTGTGTTATAGAGAGGGAACATATTGGGGAAGAGTGGGTTATAGAGAGGGAACATATTGGGGAAGAGTGGGTTATAGAGAGGGAACATATTGGGGAAGACTGGGTTATAGACAGGGAACATATTGATGAAGAGTGGGTTATTGAGAGGGAACATATTGGGGAAGAGCGGGTAACAGAGAGGGAACATATTGGGGAAGAGTGGGTTATAGAGAGGGAACATTTTGGGGAAGAGTGGGTTATAGAGAGGGAACATATTGGGGAAGAGTGGGTTATAGAGAGGGAACATGTTGGGGAAGAGTTGGTTATAGGGAGGGAAAATATTGGGTAAGAGTGGGTAAGAGAGATGGAACATTTTGGGGAAGAGTGGGTTATAGAGAGGGAACATATTGGGGAGGAGGGGGTTATAGCGAGGGAACATATTGGGGAAGAGTAGGTTACAGAAAGAGAACATATTGGGGAAGAGTGGGTTATAGAGAGGGAACATATTGGGGAGGAGTGGGTTATAGAGAGGGAAAATATTGGGGAAGAGTGGGATATAGAGAGGGAATGTACTGGGGAAGAGTGGGTAATAGGGAGGGAACATATTAGGGAAGAGTGAGTTATAGAGAGGGAACATATTGGGGAAGGATCGGTTTTAGAGAGGGAACGTACTGGGTAAGAGTGGGTAAGAGAGACGGAACATTTTGGGGAAGAGTGGGTTATAGAGAGGGAACATATTGGGGAGGAGTGGGTTATAGAGAGGGAAAATATTGGGGAAGAGTGGGATATAGAGAGGGAATGTACTGGGGAAGAGTGGGTAATAGGGAGGGAACATATTAGGGAAGAGTGGGTTATAGAGAGGGAAAATATTGGGGAAGGGTCGGTTATAGAGAGGGAATGTACTGGGGAAGAGTCGGTAATAGAGAGGGAACATATTGGGGAAGAGTGGGTTATAGAGAGGGAACATTTTGGGGAAGAATGGGTTATAGAGAGGGAACATAATGTGGAAGTGTCGGTTACAGAGAGAGAACGTACTGGGGAAGAGTAGGTCACAGAGAGAGAATGTACTGGGGAAGAGTGGATTATAGAGAGGGAACGTACTGTGGAGAGTGTGTTATAGAGAGGGAACATATTGGGGAAGGGTGGGTTATAGAGAGGGAACATACAGGGGAAGAGTGGGTTATATAGAGGGTACATATTGATGAAGAGTGGGTTATAGAGAGGGAACATATTGGGGAAGAGTGGGTTATAGAGAGGGAACATATTGGGGAAGAGTGGGTTATAGAGAGGGAACATAATGGGGAAGAGTCGGTTACAGAGAGAGAATGTACTGGGGAAGAGTGGGTTATAGAGAGGGAACATAGTGGGGAAGAGTGGGTTATAGAGAGGGTACATATTGATGAAGAGTGGGTTATAGAGAGGGAACATATTGGGGAAGAGTAGGTTACAGAAAGAGACCATATTGGGGAAGGGTGGGTTATAGAGAGGGAACATACCGGGGAAAAGTGGGTTATAGAGAGGGTACATATTGATGAAGAGTGGGTTATAGAGTGGGAACATATTGGGGAGGAGTGGGTTATAGAGAGGGAACATATTGGGGAAGAGTGGGTTATAGAGAGGGAACATAGTGGGGAAGAGTGGGTTATAGAGAGGGTACATATTGATGAAGAGTGGGTTATAGAGAGGGAACATATTGGGGAAGAGTAGGTTACAGAAAGAGAACATATTGGGGAAGAGTGGGTTCTAGAGAGGGAACATAGTGGGGAAGAGTGGGTTATAGAGAGGGTACATATTGATGAAGAGTGGGTTATAGAGAGGGAACATATTGGGGAAGAGTAGGTTACAGAAAGAGAACATATTGGGGAAGAGTGGGTTATAGAGAGGGAACATATTGGGGAGGAGTGGGTTATAGAGAGGGAAAATATTGGGGAAGAGTGGGATATAGAGAGGGAATGTACTGGGGAAGATTGGGTAATAGGGAGGGAACATATTAATGAAGAGTGGGTTATAGAGAGGGAACATATTGGGGAAGAGTGGTTTATAGAGAGGGAATATATTGGGGAAGAGTGGGTTATAGAGAGGGAACTTATTGGGAAAGAGTGGGTTATAGAGGGGGAACATATTGGGGAAGGGTCGGTTATAGAGAGGAACGTATTGGGTAAGAGTGGGTAAGAGAGACGGAACATTTTGGGGAAGAGTGGGTTATAGAGAGGGAAAATATTGGGGAAGGGTCGGTTATAGAGAGGGAACGTACTGGGGAAAAGTGGGTAATAGAGAGGGAACATATTGGGGAAGAGTGGGTAAGAGAGACGGAACATTTTGGGGAAGAGTGGGTTATAGAGAGGGAACATATTGGGGAGGAGTGGGTTATAGAGAGGGAACTAATAGGGAACAGTGGGTTACAGAGAGGGAACTTATTGGGGAATAGTGGGTTATAGAGAGGGAACTTATTGGGGAAGAGTGGGTTATAGAGAGGGAACATATTGGTGAAGAATGGGTTATAGAGAGGGAACATACTGGGGAGAGTGGGTTATAGAGAGGGAACATACTGGGGAAGAGTCGGTTACAGAGAGAGAATGTACTGGGGAAGAGTAGGTCAAAGAGAGAGAATGTACTGGGGAAGAGTCAGTCACAGAGAGAACATACTGGAGAAGTGCGGATAACAGAGAGGGAACGTATTGGGGAAGAGTGGGTTATAGAGAGGGAACATATTGGTAAAGAGAGGGTTATAGGGAGGGAACATATTGGGGAAGAGTGGGTTATAGAGAGGGAACATATTGGGGAAGAGTGGGTTACAGAGAGAGAACATATTGGTAAAGAGAGGGTTATAGGGAGGGAATATACTGGGGAAGAGTGGGTTATAGAGAGGGAACATATTGGGGAAGAGTGGGTTATAGAGAGGGAAGATATTGGGGAAGAGAGGGTTATAGAGAGGGAACATATTGGGGAAGAGTGGGTTACAGAGAGAGAACATATTGGTAAAGAGAGGATTATAGGGAGGGAACATATTTGGGAAGAGTGGGTTATAGAGAGGGAACATATTGGGGAGGAGTGGGTTATAGAGAGGGAAAATATTGGGGAAGAGTGGGATATAGAGAGGGAACATATTGGGGAAGGGTCGGTTATAGAGAGGGAACGTACTGGGTAAGAGTGGGTAAGAGAGACGGAAAATTTTGGGGAAGAGTGGGTTATAGAGAGGGAAAATATTGGGGAAGGGTCGGTTATAGAGAGGGAACATACTGGGGAAGAGTGGGTAATAGAGAGGGAACATATTGGGGAAGAGTGGGATATAGAGAGGGAACCTAACTGGGGAAGAGTGGATTATAGAGAGGGAACATATTGGGTAAGAGTGGGTAAGATAGACAGAACATTTTGGGGAAGAGTGGGTTATTGAGAGGGAACATATTGGGGAGGAGTGGGTTATAGAGAGGGAACTAATAGGGAACAGTGGGTTACAGAGAGGGAACATATTGGGGAAGAGTAGCTTACAGAGAAAGAACGTACTGGGGAAGAGTCGGTCACAGAGGGAGAACGCACTGGGGAAGAGCGGGTAAAAGAGAGGGAACATATTGGGGAAGAGTGGGTTATAGAGAGGGAACATATTGGGGAAGAGTGGGTTATAGAGTCGCAACATATTGGGGAAGAGTGGGTTATAGAGAGGGAACATACCGGGGAAGAGTGGGTTATAGAGAGGGTACATATTGATGAAGAGTGTGTTATAGAGAGGGAACATATTGGGGAAGAGTGGGTTATAGAGAGGGAACATATTGGGGAAGAGTGGGTTATAGAGAGGGAACATATTGGGGAAGACTGGGTTATAGAGAGGGAACATATTGATGAAGAGTGGGTTATAGAGAGGGAACATATTGGGGAAGAGCGGGTAACAGAGAGGGAACATATTGGGGAAGAGTGGGTTATAGAGAGGGAACATATTGGGGAAGAGTGGTTTATAGAGAGGGAACATATTGGGGAAGAGTGGGTTATAGAGAGGGAACATAATGGGGAAGAGTGGGTTATAGAGAGGGAACATAATGGGGAAGAGTGGGTGAAAGAGAGGGAACATATTGGGGAAGAGTTGGTATAGAGAGGGAACATATTGGGTAAGTGTGGGTAAGAGAGACGGAACATTTTGGGGAAGAGTGGGTTATAGAGAGGGAAAATATTGGGGAAGAGTCGATTATAGAGAGGGAACGTACTGGGGAAGAGTGGGTAATAGAGAGGGAACATATTGGGGAAGTGTGGGTTATAGAGAGGGAACCTAACTGGGGAAGAGTGGATTATAGAGAGGGAACATATTGGGTAAGAGTGGGTAAGAGAGACAGAACATTTTGGGGAAGAGTGGGTTATTGAGAGGGAACATATTGGGGAGGAGTGGGTTATAGAGAGGGAACATAATGGGGAAGACTGGGTTATAGAGAGGGAACATACTGGGGAAGAGTGGGTTATAGAGAGGGAACATTTTGGGGAAGAATGGGTTATAGAGAGGGAACATAATGGGGAAGAGTCGGTTACAGAGAGAGAATGTACTGGGGAAGAGTAGGTCACAGAGAGAGAATGTACTGGGGAAGAGTGGATTATAGAGAGGGAACGTACTGGGGAGAGTGGGTTACAGAGAGGGAACATATTGGGGAAGAGTGGGTTATAGAGAGGGAACATATTGGGGAAGGGTGGATTATAGAGAGGGAACATACCGGGGAAGAGTGGGTTATAGAGAGGGTACATATTGATGAAGAGTGTGTTATAGAGAGGGAACATATTGGGGAAGAGTGGGTTATAGAGAGGGAACATATTGGGGAAGAGTGGGTGAAAGAGAGGGTACATATTGATGAAGAGTGTGTTATAGAGAGGGAACATACTGGGGAAGAGTGTGTTATAGAGAGGGAACATATTGGGGAAGAGTGGGTTATAGAGAGGGAACATATTGGGGAAGAGTGGGTTATAGAGAGGGAACATATTGGGGAAGACTGAGTTATAGACAGGGAACATATTGATGAAGAGTGGGTTATTGAGAGGGAACATATTGGGGAAGAGCGGGTAACAGAGAGGGAACATATTGGGGAAGCGTGGGTTATAGAGAGGGAACATATTGGGGAAGAGTGGGTTATAGAGAGGGAACATATGGGGGAAGAGTGGGTTATAGAGAGGGAACATGTTGGGGAAGAGTTGGTTATAGGGAGGGAACATTTTGGGTAAGAGTGGGTAAGAGAGATGGAACATTTTGGGGAAGAGTGGGTTATAGAGAGGGAACATATTGGGGAGGAGGGGGTTATAGTGAGGGAACATATTGGGGAAGAGTAGGTTACAGAAAGAGAACATATTGGGGAAGAGTGGGTTATAGAGAGGGAACATATTGGGGAGGAGTGGGTTATAGAGAGGGAAAATATTGGGGAAGAGTGGGATATAGAGAGGGAATGTACTGGGGAAGAGTGGGTAATAGGGAGGGAACATATTAGGGAAGAGTGGGTTATAGAGAGGGAACATATTGTGGAAGGGTCAGTTATAGAGAGGGAACGTACTGGGTAAGAGTGGGTAAGAGAGACGGAACATTTTGGGGAAGAGTGGGTTATAGAGAGGGAACATATTAGGGAGGAGTGGGTTATAGAGAGGGAAAATATTGGGGAAGAGTGGGATATAGAGAGGGAATGTACTGGGGAAGAGTGGGTAATAGGGAGGGAACATATTAGGGAAGAGTGGGTTATAGAGAGGGAAAATATTGGGGAAGGGTCGGTTATAGAGAGGGAACGTACTGGGGAAGAGTGGGTAATAGAGAGGGAACATATTGGGGAAGAGTGGGTTATAGAGAGGGAACATTTTGGGGAAGAATGGGTTATAGAGAGGGAACATAATGGGGAAGAGTCGGTTACAGAGAGAGAACGTACTGGGGAAGAGTGGATTATAGAGAGGGAACGTACTGGGGAGAGTGGGTTATAGAGAGGGAACATATTGGGGAAGGGTGGGTTATAGAGAGGGAACATACAGGGGAAGAGTGGGTTATATAGAGGGTACATATTGATGAAGAGTGGGTTATAGAGAGGGAACATATTGGGGAAGAGTGGGTTATAGAGAGGGAACATATTGGGGAAGAGTGGGTTATAGAGAGGGAACATAGTGGGGAAGAGTGGGTTATAGAGAGTGTACATATTGATGAAGAGTGGGTTATAGAGAGGGAACATATTGGGGAAGAGTGGGTTATAGAGAGGGAACATATTGGGGAAGAGTGCGTTATAGAGAGGGAACATAGTGGGGAAGAGTGGGTTATAGAGAGGGTACATATTGATGAAGAGTGGGTTATAGAGAGGGAACATATTGGGGAAGAGTAGGTTACAGAAAGAGAACATATTGGGGAAGAGTGGGTTATAGAGAGGGAACATATTGGGGAGGAGTGGGTTATAGAGAGGGAAAATATTGGGGAAGAGTGGGATATAGAGAGGGAATGTACTGGGGAAGAGTGGGTAATAGGGAGGGAACATATTAGGGAAGAGTGGGTTATAGAGAGGGAACATATTGGGGAAGAGTGGTTTATAGAGAGGGAATATATTGGGGAAGAGTGGGTTATAGAGAGGGAACTTATTGGGGAAGAGTGGGTTATAGAGAGGGAACATATTGGTGAAGAATGGGTTATAGAGAGGGAACATACTGGGGAGAGTGGGTTATAGAGAGGGAACATACTGGGGAAGAGTCGGTTACAGAGAGAGAATGTACTGGCGATGAGTAGGTCACAGAGAGAGAATGTACTGGGGAAGAGTGGGTTATAGAGAGGGAACGTACTGGGGAGAGTGGGTTATAGAGAGCGAACATATTGATGAAGTGTGGGTTATAGAGAGGGAACATGCCGGGGAAGAGTGGGTTATAGAGAGGGTACATATTGATGAAGAGTGTGTTATAGAGAGGGAACATATTGGGGAAGAGTGGGTTATAGAGAGGGAACATAGTGGGGAAGAGTGGGTGAAAGAGAGGGTACATATTGATGAAGAGTGGGTTATAGAGAGGGAACATATTGGGGAAGAGTAGGTTACAGAAAGAGAACATATTGGGGAAGAGTGGGTTATAGAGAGGGAACATATTGGGGAGGAGTGGGTTATAGAGAGGGAAAATATTGGGGAAGAGTGGGATATAGAGAGGGAATGTACAGGGGAAGAGTGGGTAATAGGGAGGGAACATATTAGGGAAGAGTGGGATATAGAGAGGGAACATATTGGGGAAGGGTCGGTTATAGAGAGGGAACGTACTGGGTAAGAGTGGGTAAGAGAGACGGAACATTTTGGGGAAGAGTGGGTAATAGAGAGGGAAAATATTGGGGAAGGGTCGGTTATAGAGAGGGAACGTACTGGGTAAGAGTGGGTAAGAGAGACGGAACATTTTGGGGAAGAGTGGGTTATAGAGAGGGAACATATTGGGGAGGAGTGGGTTATAGAGAGGGAAAATATTGGGGAAGAGTGGGATACAGAGAGGAATGTATAGGGGAAGAGTGGGTAATAGGGAGGGAACATATTAGGGAAGAGTGGGTTATAGAGAGGGAACATATTGGGGAAGGGTCGGTTATAGAGAGGGAACGTACTGGGTAAGAGTGGGTAAGAGAGACGGAACATTTTGGGGAAGAGTGGGTTATAGAGAGGGAAAATATTGCGAAGGGTCGGTTATAGAGAGGGAACGTACTGGGGAAAAGTGGGTAATAGAGAGGGAACATATTGGGGAAGAGTGGGTAAGAGAGACGGAACATTTTGGGGAAGAGTGGGTTATAGAGAGGGAACATATTGGGGAGGAGTGGGTTATAGAGAGGGAACTAATAGGGAACAGTGGGTTACAGAGAGGGAACATATTGGGGAAGAGCAGCTTACAGAGAAAGAACGTACTGGGGAAGAGTCGGTCACAGAGGGAGAACGCACTGGGGAAGAGCGGGTAAAAGAGAGGGAACATATTGGGGAAGAGTGGGTTATAGAGAGGGAACATATTGATGAAGAGTGGGTTATAGAGTGGCAACATATTGGGGAAGAGTGGGTTATAGAGAGGGAACATATTGGGGAAGAGTGGGTTATAGAGAGGGAACATATTGGGGAAGAGTGGGTTATAGAGAGGGAACATATTGAGGAAGAGTGCTTTATAGAGTGGCAACATATTGGGGAAGAGTGGGTTATAGAGAGGGAACATATTGGGGAGGAGTGGGTTATAGAGAGGGAACATATTGGGGAGGAGTGGGTTATAGAGAGGGAACATATTGGGGAAGAGTGTGTTATAGAGAGGGAACGTACAGCGGAAGAGTGGGTTATAGAGAAGGAACATATTGGGGAAGAGTGGATTATAGAGAGGGAACATATTGAGGAAGAGTGCGTTATCGAGTGGCAACATATTGTGGAAGAGTGGGTTATAGAGAGGGAACATACTGGGGAAGAGTGTGTTATAGAGAGGGAACATATTGGGGAAGAGTGGGTTATAGAGAGGGAACATATTGGGGAGGAGTGGGTTATAGAGAGGGAAAATATTGGGGAAGAGTGGGATATAGAGAGGGAATGTACTGGGGAAGAGTGGGTAATAGGGAGGGAACATATTAGGGAAGAGTGGGTTATAGAGAGGGAACATATTGGGGAAGGGTCGGTTATAGAGAGGGAACGTACTGGGTAAGAGTGGGTAAGAGAGACGGAACATTTTGGGGAAGAGTGGGTTATAGAGAGGGAACATATTGGGGAGGAGTGGGTTATAGAGAGGGAAAATATTGGGGAAGAGTGGGATATAGAGAGGGAATGTACTGGGGAAGAGTGGGTAATAGGGAGGGAACATATTAGGGAAGAGTGGGTTATAGAGAGGGAAAATATTGGGGAAGGGTCGGTTATAGAGAGGGAACGTACTGGGGAAGAGTGGGTAATAGAGAGGGAACATATTGGGGAAGAGTGGGTTATAGAGAGGGAACATTTTGGGGAAGAATGGGTTATAGAGAGGGAACATAATGTGGAAGAGTCGGTTACAGAGATAGAACGTACTGGGGAAGAGTAGGTCACAGAGAGAGAATGTACTGGGGAAGAGTGGATTATAGAGAGGGAACGTACTGGGGAGAGTGGGTAATAGAGAGGGAACATATTGGGGAAGGGTGGGTTATAGAGAGGGAACATACAGGGGAAGAGTGGGTTATATAGAGGGTACATATTGATGAAGAGTGGGTTATAGAGAGGGAACATATTGGGGAAGAGTGGGTTATAGAGAGGGAACATATTGGGGAAGAGTGGGTTATAGAGAGGGAACATAGTGGGGAAGAGTGGGTTATAGAGAGTGTACATATTGATGAAGAGTGGGTTATAGAGAGGGAACATATTGGGGAAGAGTGGGTTATAGAGAGGGAACATATTGGGGAAGAGTGCGTTATAGAGAGGGAACATAGTGGGGAAGAGTGGGTTATAGAGAGGGTACATATTGATGAAGAGTGGGTTATAGAGAGGGAACATATTGGGGAAGAGTAGGTTACAGAAAGAGAACATACTGGGGAAGAGTGGGTTATAGAGAGGGAACATATTGGGGAGGAGTGGGTTATAGAGAGGGAAAATATTGGGGAAGCGTGGGATATAGAGAGGGAATGTACTGGGGAAGAGTGGGTTACAGAGAGAGAATGTACTGGCGAAGAGTAGGTCACAGAGAGAGAATGTACTGGGGAAGAGTGGGTTATAGAGAGGGAACGTACTGGGGAGAGTGGGTTATAGAGAGGGAACATATTGATGAAGAGTGTGTTATAGAGAGGGAACATACTAGGGAATAGTGGGTTATAGAGAGGGAACGTACTGGGGAAGAGTGGGTTATAGAGAGAGAACATAATGGGGAAGAGTCGGTTACAGAGAGAGAACGTACTGGGGAAGAGTAGGTCACAGAGAGAGAACATATTGGGGAAGAGTGGGTTATAGAGAGGGAACATATTGGGGAGGAGTGGGTTATAGAGAGGGAAAATATTGGGGAAGAGTGGGATATAGAGAGGGAATGTACTGGGGAAGAGTGGGTAATAGGGAGGGAACATATTAGGGAAGAGTGGGTTATAGAGAGGGAACATATTGGGGAAGGGTCGGTTATAGAGAGGGAACGTACTGGGTAAGAGTGGGTAAGAGAGACGGAACATTTTGGGGAAGAGTGGGTTATAGAGAGGGAACATATTGGGGAGGAGTGGGTTATAGAGAGGGAAAATATTGGGGAAGAGTGGGATATAGAGAGGGAATGTACTGGGGAAGAGTGGGTAATAGGGAGGGAACATATTAGGGAAGAGTGGGTTATAGAGAGGGAAAATATTGGGGAAGGGTCGGTGATAGAGAGGGAACGTACTGGGGAAGAGTGGGTAATAGAGAGGGAACATACTGGGGAAGAGTGGGTTATAGAGAGGGAACATTTTGGGGAAGAATGGGTTATAGAGAGGGAACATAATGGGGAAGAGTCGGTTACAGAGAGAGAACGTACTGGGGAAGAGTAGGTCACAGAGAGAGAATGTACTGGGGAAGAGTGGATTATAGAGAGGGAACGTACTGGGGAGAGTGGGTAATAGAGAGGGAACATATTGGGGAAGGGTGGGTTATAGAGAGGGAACATACAGGGGAAGAGTGGGTTATATAGAGGGTACATATTGATGAAGAGTGGGTTATAGAGAGGGAACATATTGGGGAAGAGTGGGTTATAGAGAGGGAACATATTGGGGAAGAGTGGGTTATAGAGAGGGAACATAGTGGGGAAGAGTGGGTTATAGAGAGTGTACATATTGATGAAGAGTGGGTTATAGAGAGGGAACATATTGGGGAAGAGTGGGTTATAGAGAGGGAACATATTGGGGAAGAGTGCGTTATAGAGAGGGAACATAGTGGGGAAGAGTGGGTTATAGAGAGGGTACATATTGATGAAGAGTGGGTTATAGAGAGGGAACATATTGGGGAAGAGTGGGTTATAGAGAGGGAACATATTGGGGAGGAGTGGGTTATAGAGAGGGAAAAGTATTGTGGAAGAGTGGGATATAGAGAGGGAATGTACTGGGGAAGAGTGGGTAATAGGGAGGGAACATATTAGGGAAGAGTGGGTTATAGAGAGGGAACATATTGGGGAAGAGTGGTTTATAGAGAGGGAATATATTGGGGAAGAGTGGGTTATAGAGAGGGAACTTATTGGGGAAGAGTGGGTTATAGAGAGGGAACATATTGGTGAAGAATGGGTTATAGAGAGGGAACATACTGGGGAGAGTGGGTTATAGAGAGGGAACATACTGGGGAAGAGTCGGTTACAGAGAGAGAATGTACTGGCGAAGAGTAGGTCACAGAGAGAGAATGTACTGGGGAAGAGTGGGTTATAGAGAGGGAACGTACTGGGGAGAGTGGGTTATAGAGAGGGAACATATTGATGAAGAGTGGGTTATAGAGAGGGAACATACTGGGGAATAGTGGGTTATAGAGAGGGAACGTACTGGGGAAGAGTAGTGAGAGAGGGAACGTATTGGGAAAGTGTAGCTTACAGAC
This sequence comes from Chiloscyllium punctatum, assembly GCF_047496795.1. Classification (NCBI taxonomy): domain Eukaryota; kingdom Metazoa; phylum Chordata; class Chondrichthyes; order Orectolobiformes; family Hemiscylliidae; genus Chiloscyllium; species Chiloscyllium punctatum. The sequence continues at coordinate 12,679,634 of NC_092777.1, forward strand.
AGAGAACGTACCGGGGAAGAGTCAGTCACAGAGAGAACATACTGGAGAAGTGCGGATTACAGAGAGGGAAAGTATTGGGGAAGAGTGGGTTATAGAGAGGGAACATATTGGTAAAGAGAGGGTTATAGGGAGGGAACATATTGGGGAAGAGTGGGTTATAGAGAGGAAACATAATGGGGAAGAGTCGGTTACAGAGAGAGAACGTACTGGGGAAGAGTAGGTCACAGAGAGAGAATGTACTGGGGAAGAGTGGATTATAGAGAGGGAACGTACTGGGGAGAGTGGGTTATAGAGAGGGAACATATTGGGGAAGGGTGGGTTATAGAGAGGGAACATACAGGGGAAGAGTGGGTTATATAGAGGGTACATATTGATGAAGAGTGGGTTATAGAGAGGGAACATATTGGGGAAGAGTGGGTTATAGAGAGGGAACATAGTGGGGAAGAGTGGGTTATAGAGAGTGTACATATTGATGAAGAGTGGGTTATAGAGAGGGAACATATTGGGGAAGAGTGGGTTATAGAGAGGGAACATATTGGGGAAGAGTGGGTTATAGAGAGGGAACATAGTGGGGAAGAGTGGGTTATAGAGAGTGTACATATTGATGGAGAGTGGGTTATAGAGAGGGAACATATTGGGGAAGAGTGGGTTATAGAGAGGGAACATATTGGGGAAGAGTGCGTTATAGAGAGGGAACATAGTGGGGAAGAGTGGGTTATAGAGAGGGTACATATTGATGAAGAGTGGGTTATAGAGAGGGAACATATTGGGGAAGAGTAGGTTACAGAAAGAGAACATATTGGGGAAGAGTGGGTTATAGAGAGGGAACATATTGGGGAGGAGTGGGTTATAGAGAGGGAAAATATTGGGGAAGAGTGGGATATAGAGAGGGAATGTACTGGGGAAGAGTGGGTAATAGGGAGGGAACATATTAGGGAAGAGTGGGTTATAGAGAGGGAACATATTGGGGAAGAGTGGTTTATAGAGAGGGAATATATTGGGGAAGAGTGGGTTATAGAGAGGGAACTTATTGGGGACGAGTGGGTTATTAGAGAGGGAACATATTGGTGAAGAATGGGTTATAGAGAGGGAACATACTGGGGAAGAGTCGGTTACAGAGAGAGAATGTACTGGCGAAGAGTAGGTCACAGAGAGAGAATGTACTGGGGAAGAGTGGGTTATAGAGAGGGAACGTATTGGGGAAGAGTGGGTTATAGAGAGGGAACATATTGATGAAGAGTGGGTTATAGAGAGGGAACATTTTGGGGAAGAATGGGTTATAGAGAGGGAACGTACTGCGGAAGAGTGGGTGAGAGAGGGAACGTAATGGGAAAGAGTAGCTTACAGACAGAGAACGTACCGGGGAAGAGTCAGTCACAGAGAGAACATACTGGAGAAGTGCGGATTACAGAGAGGGAAAGTGTTGGGGAAGAGTGGGTTATAGAGAGGGAACATATTGGTAAAGAGAGGGTTATAGGGAGGGAACATATTGGGGAAGAGTGGGTTAGAGAGAGGGAACATATTGGGGAAGAGTGGGTTACAGAGAGAGAACATATTGGTAAAGAGAGGGTTATAGGGAGGGAGCATACTGGGGAAGAGTGGGTTATAGAGAGGGAACATATTGGGGAAGAGTGGGTTATAGAGAGGGAAGATATTGGGGAAGAGAGGGTTATAGAGAGGGAACATATTGGGGAAGAGTGGGTTACAGAGAGAGAACATATTGGTAAAGAGAGGGTTATAGGGAGGGAACATATTGGGGAAGAGTGGGTTATAGAGAGGGAACATATTGGGGAGGAGTGGGTAATAGAGAGGGAACATATTGGGGAAGAGTGGGTCAGAGAGACGGAACATTTTGGGGAAGAGTGGGTTATAGAGAGGGAACATATTGGGGAGGAGTGGGTTATAGAGAGGGAACTAATAGGGAACAGTGGGTTACAGAGAGGGAACATATTGGGGAAGAGCAGCTTACAGAGAAAGAACGTACTGGGGAAGAGTCGGTCACAGAGGGAGAACGCACTGGGGAAGAGCGGGTAAAAGAGAGGGAACATATTGGGGAAGAGTGGGTTATAGAGAGGGAACATATTGATGAAGAGTGGGTTATAGAGTGGCAACATATTGGGGAAGAGTGGGTTATAGAGAGGGAACATATTGGGGAAGAGTGGGTTATAGAGAGGGAACATATTGGGGAGGAGTGGGTTATAGAGAGGGAACATATTGAGGAAGAGTGCTTTATAGAGTGGCAACATATTGGGGAAGAGTGTGTTATAGAGGGGGAACGTACAGCGGAAGAGTGGGTTATAGAGAAGGAACATATTGGGGAAGAGTGGATTATAGAGAGGGAACATATTGAGCAAGAGTGCGTTATCGAGTGGCAACATATTGTGGAAGAGTGGGTTATAGAGAGGGAACATACTGGGGAAGAGTGTGTTATAGAGAGGGAACATATTGGGGAAGAGTGGGTTATAGAGAGGGAACATATTGGGGAAGAGTGGGTTATAGAGAGGGAACATATTGGGGAAGACTGGGTTATAGACAGGGAACATATTGATGAAGAGTGGGTTATTGAGAGGGAACATATTGGGGAAGAGCGGGTAACAGAGAGGGAACATATTGGGGAAGAGTGGGTTATAGAGAGGGAACATTTTGGGGAAGAGTGGGTTATAGAGAGGGAACATATTGGGGAAGAGTGGGTTATAGAGAGGGAACATGTTGGGGAAGAGTTGGTTATAGGGAGGGAACATATTGGGTAAGAGTGGGTAAGAGAGATGGAACATTTTGGGGAAGAGTGGGTTATAGAGAGGGAACATATTGGGGAGGAGGGGGTTATAGCGAGGGAACATATTGGGGAAGAGTAGGTTACAGAAAGAGAACATATTGGGGAAGAGTGGGTTATAGAGAGGGAACATATTGGGGAGGAGTGGGTTATAGAGAGGGAAAATATTGGGGAAGAGTGGGATATAGAGAGGGAATGTACTGGGGAAGAGTGGGTAATAGGGAGGGAACATATTAGGGAAGAGTGAGTTATAGAGAGGGAACATATTGGGGAAGGATCGGTTTTAGAGAGGGAACGTACTGGGTAAGAGTGGGTAAGAGAGACGGAACATTTTGGGGAAGAGTGGGTTATAGAGAGGGAACATATTGGGGAGGAGTGGGTTATAGAGAGGGAAAATATTGGGGAAGAGTGGGATATAGAGAGGGAATGTACTGGGGAAGAGTGGGTAATAGGGAGGGAACATATTAGGGAAGAGTGGGTTATAGAGAGGGAAAATATTGGGGAAGGGTCGGTTATAGAGAGGGAATGTACTGGGGAAGAGTCGGTAATAGAGAGGGAACATATTGGGGAAGAGTGGGTTATAGAGAGGGAACATTTTGGGGAAGAATGGGTTATAGAGAGGGAACATAATGTGGAAGTGTCGGTTACAGAGAGAGAACGTACTGGGGAAGAGTAGGTCACAGAGAGAGAATGTACTGGGGAAGAGTGGATTATAGAGAGGGAACGTACTGTGGAGAGTGGGTTATAGAGAGGGAACATATTGGGGAAGGGTGGGTTATAGAGAGGGAACATACAGGGGAAGAGTGGGTTATATAGAGGGTACATATTGATGAAGAGTGGGTTATAGAGAGGGAACATATTGGGGAAGAGTGGGTTATAGAGAGGGAACATATTGGGGAAGAGTGGGTTATAGAGAGGGAACATAATGGGGAAGAGTCGGTTACAGAGAGAGAATGTACTGGGGACGAGTGGGTTATAGAGAGGGAACATAGTGGGGAAGAGTGGGTTATAGAGAGGGTACATATTGATGAAGAGTGGGTTATAGAGAGGGAACATATTGGGGAAGAGTAGGTTACAGAAAGAGACCATATTGGGGAAGGGTGGGTTATAGAGAGGGAACATACCGGGGAAAAGTGGGTTATAGAGAGGGTACATATTGATGAAGAGTGGGTTATAGAGTGGGAACATATTGGGGAGGAGTGGGTTATAGAGAGGGAACATATTGGGGAAGAGTGGGTTATAGAGAGGGAACATAGTGGGGAAGAGTGGGTTATAGAGAGGGTACATATTGATGAAGAGTGGGTTATAGAGAGGGAACATATTGGGGAAGAGTAGGTTACAGAAAGAGAACATATTGGGGAAGAGTGGGTTATAGAGAGGGAACATAGTGGGGAAGAGTGGGTTATAGAGAGGGTACATATTGATGAAGAGTGGGTTATAGAGAGGGAACATATTGGGGAAGAGTAGGTTACAGAAAGAGAACATATTGGGGAAGAGTGGGTTATAGAGAGGGAACATATTGGGGAGGAGTGGGTTATAGAGAGGGAAAATATTGGGGAAGAGTGGGATATAGAGAGGGAATGTACTGGGGAAGATTGGGTAATAGGGAGGGAACATATTAATGAAGAGTGGGTTATAGAGAGGGAACATATTGGGGAAGAGTGGTTTATAGAGAGGGAATATATTGGGGAAGAGTGGGTTATAGAGAGGGAACTTATTGGGAAAGAGTGGGTTATAGAGGGGGAACATATTGGGGAAGGGTCGGTTATAGAGAGGGAACGTATTGGGTAAGAGTGGGTAAGAGAGACGGAACATTTTGGGGAAGAGTGGGTTATAGAGAGGGAAAATATTGGGGAAGGGTCGGTTATAGAGAGGGAACGTACTGGGGAAAAGTGGGTAATAGAGAGGGAACATATTGGGGAAGAGTGGGTAAGAGAGACGGAACATTTTGGGGAAGAGTGGGTTATAGAGAGGGAACATATTGGGGAGGAGTGGGTTATAGAGAGGGAACTAATAGGGAACAGTGGGTTACAGAGAGGGAACATATTGGGGAAGAGCAGCTTACAGAGAAAGAACGTAAGGGGGAAGAGTCGGTCACAGAGGGAGAACGCACTGGGGAAGAGCGGGTAAAAGAGAGGGAACATATTGGGGAAGAGTGGGTTATAGAGAGGGAACATATTGATGAAGAGTGGGTTATAGAGTGGCAACATATTGGGGAAGAGTGGGTTATAGAGAGGGAACATATTGGGGAAGAGTGGGTTATAGAGAGGGAACATATTGGGGAGGAGTGGGTTATAGAGAGGGAACATATTGAGGAAGAGTGCTTTATAGAGTGGCAACATATTGGGGAAGAGTGTGTTATAGAGGGGGAACGTACAGCGGAAGAGTGGGTTATAGAGAAGGAACATAATGGGGAAGAGTGGATTATAGAGAGGGAACATATTGAGCAAGAGTGCGTGATCGAGTGGCAACATATTGTGGAAGAGTGGGTTATAGAGAGGGAACATACTGGGGAAGAGTGTGTTATAGAGAGGGAACATATTGGGGAAGAGTGGGTTATAGAGAGGGAACATATTGGGGAAGAGTGGGTTATAGAGAGGGAACATATTGGGGAAGACTGGGTTATAGACAGGGAACATATTGATGAAGAGTGGGTTATTGAGAGGGAACATATTGGGGAAGAGCGGGTAACAGAGAGGGAACATATTGGGGAAGAGTGGGTTATAGAGAGGGAACATTTTGGGGAAGAGTGGGTTATAGAGAGGGAACATATTGGGGAAGAGTGGGTTATAGAGAGGGAACATGTTGGGGAAGAGTTGGTTATAGGGAGGGAACATATTGGGTAAGAGTGGGTAAGAGAGATGGAACATTTTGGGGAAGAGTGGGTTATAGAGAGGGAACATATTGGGGAGGAGGGGGTTATAGCGAGGGAACATATTGGGGAAGAGTAGGTTACAGAAAGAGAACATATTGGGGAAGAGTGGGTTATAGAGAGGGAACATATTGGGGAGGAGTGGGTTATAGAGAGGGAAAATATTGGGGAAGAGTGGGATATAGAGAGGGAATGTACTGGGGAAGAGTGGGTAATAGGGAGGGAACATATTAGGGAAGAGTGAGTTATAGAGAGGGAACATATTGGGGAAGGATCGGTTTTAGAGAGGGAACGTACTGGGTAAGAGTGGGTAAGAGAGACGGAACATTTTGGGGAAGAGTGGGTTATAGAGAGGGAACATATTGGGGAGGAGTGGGTTATAGAGAGGGAAAATATTGGGGAAGAGTGGGATATAGAGAGGGAATGTACTGGGGAAGAGTGGGTAATAGGGAGGGAACATATTAGGGAAGAGTGGGTTATAGAGAGGGAAAATATTGGGGAAGGGTCGGTTATAGAGAGGGAATGTACTGGGGAAGAGTCGGTAATAGAGAGGGAACATATTGGGGAAGAGTGGGTTATAGAGAGGGAACATTTTGGGGAAGAATGGGTTATAGAGAGGGAACATAATGTGGAAGTGTCGGTTACAGAGAGAGAACGTACTGGGGAAGAGTAGGTCACAGAGAGAGAATGTACTGGGGAAGAGTGGATTATAGAGAGGGAACGTACTGTGGAGAGTGTGTTATAGAGAGGGAACATATTGGGGAAGGGTGGGTTATAGAGAGGGAACATACAGGGGAAGAGTGGGTTATATAGAGGGTACATATTGATGAAGAGTGGGTTATAGAGAGGGAACATATTGGGGAAGAGTGGGTTATAGAGAGGGAACATATTGGGGAAGAGTGGGTTATAGAGAGGGAACATAATGGGGAAGAGTCGGTTACAGAGAGAGAATGTACTGGGGAAGAGTGGGTTATAGAGAGGGAACATAGTGGGGAAGAGTGGGTTATAGAGAGGGTACATATTGATGAAGAGTGGGTTATAGAGAGGGAACATATTGGGGAAGAGTAGGTTACATAAAGAGACCATATTGGGGAAGGGTGGGTTATAGAGAGGGAACATACCGGGGAAAAGTGGGTTATAGAGAGGGTACATATTGATGAAGAGTGGGTTATAGAGTGGGAACATATTGGGGAGGAGTGGGTTATAGAGAGGGAACATATTGGGGAAGAGTGGGTTATAGAGAGGGAACATAGTGGGGAAGAGTGGGTTATAGAGAGGGTACATATTGATGAAGAGTGGGTTATAGAGAGGGAACATATTGGGGAAGAGTAGGTTACAGAAAGAGAACATATTGGGGAAGAGTGGGTTATAGAGAGGGAACATAGTGGGGAAGAGTGGGTTATAGAGAGGGTACATATTGATGAAGAGTGGGTTATAGAGAGGGAACATATTGGGGAAGAGTAGGTTACAGAAAGAGAACATATTGGGGAAGAGTGGGTTATAGAGAGGGAACATATTGGGGAGGAGTGGGTTATAGAGAGGGAAAATATTGGGGAAGAGTGGGATATAGAGAGGGAATGTACTGGGGAAGATTGGGTAATAGGGAGGGAACATATTAATGAAGAGTGGATTATAGAGAGGGAACATATTGGGGAAGAGTGGTTTATAGAGAGGGAATATATTGGGGAAGAGTGGGTTATAGAGAGGGAACTTATTGGGAAAGAGTGGGTTATAGAGGGGGAACATATTGGGGAAGGGTCGGTTATAGAGAGGGAACGTATTGGGTAAGAGTGGGTAAGAGAGACGGAACATTTTGGGGAAGAGTGGGTTATAGAGAGGGAAAATATTGGGGAAGGGTCGGTTATAGAGAGGGAACGTACTGGGGAAAAGTGGGTAATAGAGAGGGAACATATTGGGGAAGAGTGGGTAAGAGAGACGGAACATTTTGGGGAAGAGTGGGTTATAGAGAGGGAACATATTGGGGAGGAGTGGGTTATAGAGAGGGAACTAATAGGGAACAGTGGGTTACAGAGAGGGAACTTATTGGGGAATAGTGGGTTATAGAGAGGGAACTTATTGGGGAAGAGTGGGTTATAGAGAGGGAACATATTGGTGAAGAATGGGTTATAGAGAGGGAACATACTGGGGAGAGTGGGTTATAGAGAGGGAACATACTGGGGAAGAGTTGGTTACAGAGAGAGAATGTACTGGGGAAGAGTAGGTCAAAGAGAGAGAATGTACTGGGGAAGAGTGGGTTATAGAGAGGGAACGTACTGGGGAGAGTGGGTTATAGAGAGGGAACATATTGATGAAGAGTGGGTTATAGAGAGGGAACATACTGGGGAATAGTGGGTTATAGAGAGGGAACGTACTGGGGAGAGTGCGTGAGAGAGGGAACGTATTGGGAAAGAGTAGCTTACAGACAGAGAACGTACCGGGGAAGAGTCAGTCACAGAGAGAACATACTGGAGAAGTGCGGATAACAGAGAGGGAACGTATTGGGGAAGAGTGGGTTATAGAGAGGGAACATATTGGTAAAGAGAGGGTTATAGGGAGGGAACATATTGGGGAAGAGTGGGTTATAGAGAGGGAACATATTGGGGAAGAGTGGGTTACAGAGAGAGAACATATTGGTAAAGAGAGGGTTATAGGGAGGGAACATACTGGGGAAGAGTGGGTTATAGAGAGGGAACATATTGGGGAAGAGTGGGTTATAGAGAGGGAAGATATTGGGGAAGAGAGGGTTATAGAGAGGGAACATATTGGGGAAGAGTGGGTTACAGAGAGAGAACATATTGGTAAAGAGAGGATTATAGGGAGGGAACATATTTGGGAAGAGTGGGTTATAGAGAGGGAACATATTGGGGAGGAGTGGGTTATAGAGAGGGAAAATATTGGGGAAGAGTGGGATATAGAGAGGGAACATATTGGGGAAGGGTCGGTTATAGAGAGGGAACGTACTGGGTAAGAGTGGGTAAGAGAGACGGAAAATTTTGGGGAAGAGTGGGTTATAGAGAGGGAAAATATTGGGGAAGGGTCGGTTATAGAGAGGGAACGTACTGGGGAAGAGTGGGTAATAGAGAGGGAACATATTGGGGAAGAGTGGGTTATAGAGAGGGAACCTAACTGGGGAAGAGTGGGTTATTGAGAGGGAACATATTGGGGAGGAGTGGGTTATAGAGAGGGAACTAATAGGGAACAGTGGGTTACAGAGAGGGAACATATTGGGGAAGAGTAGCTTACAGAGAAAGAACGTACTGGGGAAGAGTCGGTCACAGAGGGAGAACGCACTGGGGAAGAGCGGGTAAAAGAGAGGGAACATATTGGGGAAGAGTGGGTTATAGAGAGGGAACATATTGGGGAAGAGTGGGTTATAGAGTGGCAACATATTGGGGAAGAGTGGGTTATAGAGAGGGAACATACCGGGGAAGAGTGGGTTATAGAGAGGGTACATATTGATGAAGAGTGTGTTATAGAGAGGGAACATATTGGGGAAGAGTGGGTTATAGAGAGGGAACATATTGGGGAAGAGTGGGTTATAGAGAGGGAACATATTGGGGAAGACTGGGTTATAGAGAGGGAACATATTGATGAAGAGTGGGTTATAGAGAGGGAACATATTGGGGAAGAGCGGGTAACAGAGAGGGAACATATTGGGGAAGAGTGGGTTAGAGAGAGGGAACATATTGGGGAAGAGTGGTTTATAGAGAGGGAACATATTGGGGAAGAGTGGGTTATAGAGAGGGAACATAATGGGGAAGAGTGGGTTATAGAGAGGGAACATAATGGGGAAGAGTGGGTGAAAGAGAGGGAACATATTGGGGAAGAGTTGGTATAGAGAGGGAACATATTGGGTAAGTGTGGGTAAGAGAGACGGAACATTTTGGGGAAGAGTGGGTTATAGAGAGGGAAAATATTGGGGAAGAGTCGATTATAGAGAGGGAACGTACTGGGGAAGAGTGGGTAATAGAGAGGGAACATATTGGGGAAGTGTGGGTTATAGAGAGGGAACCTAACTGGGGAAGAGTGGATTATAGAGAGGGAACATATTGGGTAAGAGTGGGTAAGAGAGACAGAACATTTTGGGGAAGAGTGGGTTATTGAGAGGGAACATATTGGGGAGGAGTGGGTTATAGAGAGGGAACATAATGGGGAAGACTGGGTTATAGAGAGGGAACATACTGGGGAAGAGTGGGTTACAGAGAGGGAACATTTTGGGGAAGAATGGGTTATAGAGAGGGAACATAATGGGGAAGAGTCGGTTACAGAGAGAGAATGTACTGGGGAAGAGTAGGTCACAGAGAGAGAATGTACTGGGGAAGAGTGGATTATAGAGAGGGAACGTACTGGGGAGAGTGGGTTACAGAGAGGGAACATATTGGGGAAGAGTGGGTTATAGAGAGGGAACATATTGGGGAAGGGTGGATTATAGAGAGGGAACATACCGGGGAAGAGTGGGTTATAGAGAGGGTACATATTGATGAAGAGTGTGTTATAGAGAGGGAACATATTGGGGAAGAGTGGGTTATAGAGAGGGAACATATTGGGGAAGAGTGGGTGAAAGAGAGGGTACATATTGATGAAGAGTGTGTTATAGAGAGGGAACATACTGGGGAAGAGTGTGTTATAGAGAGGGAACATATTGGGGAAGAGTGGGTTATAGAGAGGGAACATATTGGGGAAGAGTGGGTTATAGAGAGGGAACATATTGGGGAAGACTGAGTTATAGACAGGGAACATATTGATGAAGAGTGGGTTATTGAGAGGGAACATATTGGGGAAGAGCGGGTAACAGAGAGGGAACATATTGGGGAAGCGTGGGTTATAGAGAGGGAACATATTGGGGAAGAGTGGGTTATAGAGAGGGAACATATTGGGGAAGAGTGGGTTATAGAGAGGGAACATGTTGGGGAAGAGTTGGTTATAGGGAGGGAACATTTTGGGTAAGAGTGGGTAAGAGAGATGGAACATTTTGGGGAAGAGTGGGTTATAGAGAGGGAACATATTGGGGAGGAGGGGGTTATAGTGAGGGAACATATTGGGGAAGAGTAGGTTACAGAAAGAGAACATATTGGGGAAGAGTGGGTTATAGAGAGGGAACACATTGGGGAGGAGTGGGTTATAGAGAGGGAAAATATTGGGGAAGAGTGGGATATAGAGAGGGAATGTACTGGGGAAGAGTGGGTAATAGGGAGGGAACATATTAGGGAAGAGTGGGTTATAGAGAGGGAACATATTGTGGAAGGGTCGGTTATAGAGAGGGAACGTACTGGGTAAGAGTGGGTAAGAGAGACGGAACATTTTGGGGAAGAGTGGGTTATAGAGAGGGAACATATTAGGGAGGAGTGGGTTATAGAGAGGGAAAATATTGGGGAAGAGTGGGATATAGAGAGGGAATGTACTGGGGAAGAGTGGGTAATAGGGAGGGAACATATTAGGGAAGAGTGGGTTATAGAGAGGGAAAATATTGGGGAAGGGTCGGTTATAGAGAGGGAACGTACTGGGGAAGAGTGGGTAATAGAGAGGGAACATATTGGGGAAGAGTGGGTTATAGAGAGGGAACATTTTGGGGAAGAATGGGTTATAGAGAGGGAACATAATGGGGAAGAGTCGGTTACAGAGAGAGAACGTACTGGGGAAGAGTGGATTATAGAGAGGGAACGTACTGGGGAGAGTGGGTTATAGAGAGGGAACATATTGGGGAAGGGTGGGTTATAGAGAGGGAACATACAGGGGAAGAGTGGGTTATATAGAGGGTACATATTGATGAAGAGTGGGTTATAGAGAGGGAACATATTGGGGAAGAGTGGGTTATAGAGAGGGAACATATTGGGGAAGAGTGGGTTATAGAGAGGGAACATAGTGGGGAAGAGTGGGTTATAGAGAGTGTACATATTGATGAAGAGTGGGTTATAGAGAGGGAACATATTGGGGAAGAGTGGGTTATAGAGAGGGAACATATTGGGGAAGAGTGCGTTATAGAGAGGGAACATAGTGGGGAAGAGTGGGTTATAGAGAGGGTACATATTGATGAAGAGTGGGTTATAGAGAGGGAACATATTGGGGAAGAGTAGGTTACAGAAAGAGAACATATTGGGGAAGAGTGGGTTATAGAGAGGGAACATATTGGGGAGGAGTGGGTTATAGAGAGGGAAAATATTGGGGAAGAGTGGGATATAGAGAGGGAATGTACTGGGGAAGAGTGGGTAATAGGGAGGGAACATATTAGGGAAGAGTGGGTTATAGAGAGGGAACATATTGGGGAAGAGTGGTTTATAGAGAGGGAATATATTGGGGAAGAGTGGGTTATAGAGAGGGAACTTATTGGGGAAGAGTGGGTTATAGAGAGGGAACATATTGGTGAAGAATGGGTTATAGAGAGGGAACATACTGGGGAGAGTGGGTTATAGAGAGGGAACATACTGGGGAAGAGTCGGTTACAGAGAGAGAATGTACTGGCGATGAGTAGGTCACAGAGAGAGAATGTACTGGGGAAGAGTGGGTTATAGAGAGGGAACGTACTGGGGAGAGTGGGTTATAGAGAGGGAACATATTGATGAAGTGTGGGTTATAGAGAGGGAACATGCCGGGGAAGAGTGGGTTATAGAGAGGGTACATATTGATGAAGAGTGTGTTATAGAGAGGGAACATATTGGGGAAGAGTGGGTTATAGAGAGGGAACATAGTGGGGAAGAGTGGGTGAAAGAGAGGGTACATATTGATGAAGAGTGGGTTATAGAGAGGGAACATATTGGGGAAGAGTAGGTTACAGAAAGAGAACATATTGGGGAAGAGTGGGTTATAGAGAGGGAACATATTGGGGAGGAGTGGGTTATAGAGAGGGAAAATATTGGGGAAGAGTGGGATATAGAGAGGGAATGTACAGGGGAAGAGTGGGTAATAGGGAGGGAACATATTAGGGAAGAGTGGGATATAGAGAGGGAACATATTGGGGAAGGGTCGGTTATAGAGAGGGAACGTACTGGGTAAGAGTGGGTAAGAGAGACGGAACATTTTGGGGAAGAGTGGGTAATAGAGAGGGAAAATATTGGGGAAGGGTCGGTTATAGAGAGGGAACGTACTGGGTAAGAGTGGGTAAGAGAGACGGAACATTTTGGGGAAGAGTGGGTTATAGAGAGGGAACATATTGGGGAGGAGTGGGTTATAGAGAGGGAAAATATTGGGGAAGAGTGGGATACAGAGAGGAATGTACAGGGGAAGAGTGGGTAATAGGGAGGGAACATATTAGGGAAGAGTGGGTTATAGAGAGGGAACATATTGGGGAAGGGTCGGTTATAGAGAGGGAACGTACTGGGTAAGAGTGGGTAAGAGAGACGGAACATTTTGGGGAAGAGTGGGTTATAGAGAGGGAAAATATTGCGAAGGGTCGGATATAGAGAGGGAACGTACTGGGGAAAAGTGGGTAATAGAGAGGGAACATATTGGGGAAGAGTGGGTAAGAGAGACGGAACATTTTGGGGAAGAGTGGGTTATAGAGAGGGAACATATTGGGGAGGAGTGGGTTATAGAGAGGGAACTAATAGGGAACAGTGGGTTACAGAGAGGGAACATATTGGGGAAGAGCAGCTTACAGAGAAAGAACGTACTGGGGAAGAGTCGGTCACAGAGGGAGAACGCACTGGGGAAGAGCGGGTAAAAGAGAGGGAACATATTGGGGAAGAGTGGGTTATAGAGAGGGAACATATTGATGAAGAGTGGGTTATAGAGTGGCAACATATTGGGGAAGAGTGGGTTATAGAGAGGGAACATATTGGGGAAGAGTGGGTTATAGAGAGGGAACATATTGGGGAAGAGTGGGTTATAGAGAGGGAACATATTGAGGAAGAGTGCTTTATAGAGTGGCAACATATTGGGGAAGAGTGGGTTATAGAGAGGGAACATATTGGGGAGGAGTGGGTTATAGAGAGGGAACATATTGGGGAGGAGTGGGTTATAGAGAGGGAACATATTGGGGAAGAGTGTGTTATAGAGAGGGAACGTACAGCGGAAGAGTGGGTTATAGAGAAGGAACTTATTGGGGAAGAGTGGATTATAGAGAGGGAACATATTGAGGAAGAGTGCGTTATCGAGTGGCAACATATTGTGGAAGAGTGGGTTATAGAGAGGGAACATACTGGGGAAGAGTGTGTTATAGAGAGGGAACATATTGGGGAAGAGTGGGTAATAGAGAGGGAACATATTGGGGAAGAGTGGGTTATAGAGAGGGAACATATTGGGGAAGACTGGGTTATAGACAGGGAACATATTGATGAAGAGTGGGTTATTGAGAGGGAACATATTGGGGAAGAGCGGGTAACAGAGAGGGAACATATTGGGGAAGAGTGGGTTATAGAGAGGGAACATATTGGGGAAGAGTGGGTTATAGAGAGGGAACATGTTGGGGAAGAGTTGGTTATAGGGAGGGAACATATTGGGTAAGATTGGGTAAGAGAGATGGAACATTTTGGGGAAGAGTGGGTTATAGAGAGGGAACATATTGGGAAGGAGGGGGTTATAGCGAGGGAACATATTGGGGAAGAGTAGGTTACAGAAAGAGAACATATTGGGGAGGAGTGGGTTATAGAGAGGGAAAATATTGGGGAAGAGTGGGATATAGAGAGGGAATGTACTGGGGAAGAGTGGGTAATAGGGAGGGAACATATTAGGGAAGAGTGGGTTATAGAGAGGGAAAATATTGGGGAAGGGTCGGTTATAGAGAGGGAACGTACTGGGTAAGAGTGGGTAAGAGAGACGGAACATTTTGGGGAAGAGTGGGTTATAGAGAGGGAACATATTGGGGAGGAGTGGGTTATAGAGAGGGAAAATATTGGGGAAGAGTGGGATATAGAGAGGGAATGTACTGGGGAAGAGTGGGTAATAGGGAGGGAACATATTAGGGAAGAGTGGGTTATAGAGAGGGAAAATATTGGGGAAGGGTCGGTTATAGAGAGGGAACGTACTGGGGAAGAGTGGGTAATAGAGAGGGAACATATTGGGGAAGAGTGGGTTATAGAGAGGGAACATTTTGGGGAAGAATGGGTTATAGAGAGGGAACATAATGTGGAAGAGTCGGTTACAGAGATAGAACGTACTGGGGAAGAGTAGGTCACAGAGAGAGAATGTACTGGGGAAGAGTGGATTATAGAGAGGGAACGTACTGGGGAGAGTGGGTAATAGAGAGGGAACATATTGGGGAAGGGTGGGTTATAGAGAGGGAACATACAGGGGAAGAGTGGGTTATATAGAGGGTACATATTGATGAAGAGTGGGTTATAGAGAGGGAACATATTGGGGAAGAGTGGGTTATAGAGAGGGAACATATTGGGGAAGAGTGGGTTATAGAGAGGGAACATAGTGGGGAAGAGTGGGTTATAGAGAGTGTACATATTGATGAAGAGTGGGTTATAGAGAGGGAACATATTGGGGAAGAGTGGGTTATAGAGAGGGAACATATTGGGGAAGAGTGCGTTATAGAGAGGGAACATAGTGGGGAAGAGTGGGTTATAGAGAGGGTACATATTGATGAAGAGTGGGTTATAGAGAGGGAACATATTGGGGAAGAGTAGGTTACAGAAAGAGAACATATTGGGGAAGAGTGGGTTATAGAGAGGGAACATATTGGGGAGGAGTGGGTTATAGAGAGGGAAAATATTGGGGAAGAGTGGGATATAGAGAGGGAATGTACTGGGGAAGAGTGGGTTACAGAGAGAGAATGTACTGGCGAAGAGTAGGTCACAGAGAGAGAATGTACTGGGGAAGAGTGGGTTATAGAGAGGGAACGTACTGGGGAGAGTGGGTTATAGAGAGGGAACGTATTGATGAAGAGTGTGTTATAGAGAGGGAACATACTGGGGAATAGTGGGTTATAGAGAGGGAACGTACTGGGGAAGAGTGGGTTATAGAGAGAGAACATAATGGGGAAGAGTCGGTTACAGAGAGAGAACGTACTGGGGAAGAGTAGGTCACAGAGAGAGAACATATTGGGGAAGAGTGGGTTATAGAGAGGGAACATATTGGGGAGGAGTGGGTTATAGAGAGGGAAAATATTGGGGAAGAGTGGGATATAGAGAGGGAATGTACTGGGGAAGAGTGGGTAATAGGGAGGGAACATATTAGGGAAGAGTGGGTTATAGAGAGGGAACATATTGGGGAAGGGTCGGTTATAGAGAGGGAACGTACTGGGTAAGAGTGGGTAAGAGAGACGGAACATTTTGGGGAAGAGTGGGTTATAGAGAGGGAACATATTGGGGAGGAGTGGGTTATAGAGAGGGAAAATATTGGGGAAGAGTGGGATATAGAGAGGGAATGTACTGGGGAAGAGTGGGTAATAGGGAGGGAACATATTAGGGAAGAGTGGGTTATAGAGAGGGAAAATATTGGGGAAGGGTCGGTGATAGAGAGGGAACGTACTGGGGAAGAGTGGGTAATAGAGAGGGAACATACTGGGGAAGAGTGGGTTATAGAGAGGGAACATTTTGGGGAAGAATGGGTTATAGAGAGGGAACATAATGGGGAAGAGTCGGTTACAGAGAGAGAACGTACTGGGGAAGAGTAGGTCACAGAGAGAGAATGTACTGGGGAAGAGTGGATTATAGAGAGGGAACGTACTGGGGAGAGTGGGTAATAGAGAGGGAACATATTGGGGAAGGGTGGGTTATAGAGAGGGAACATACAGGGGAAGAGTGGGTTATATAGAGGGTACATATTGATGAAGAGTGGGTTATAGAGAGGGAACATATTGGGGAAGAGTGGGTTATAGAGAGGGAACATATTGGGGAAGAGTGGGTTATAGAGAGGGAACATAGTGGGGAAGAGTGGGTTATAGAGAGTGTACATATTGATGAAGAGTGGGTTATAGAGAGGGAACATATTGGGGAAGAGTGGGTTATAGAGAGGGAACATATTGGGGAAGAGTGCGTTATAGAGAGGGAACATAGTGGGGAAGAGTGGGTTATAGAGAGGGTACATATTGATGAAGAGTGGGTTATAGAGAGGGAACATATTGGGGAAGAGTGGGTTATAGAGAGGGAACATATTGGGGAAGAGTGGGTTATAGAGAGGGAACATATTGGGGAGGAGTGGGTTATAGAGAGGGATAATATTGGGGAAGAGTGGGATATAGAGAGGGAATGTACTGGGGAAGAGTGGGTAATAGGGAGGGAACATATTAGGGAAGAGTGGGTTATAGAGAGGGAACATATTGGGGAAGAGTGGTTTATAGAGAGGGAATATATTGGGGAAGAGTGGGTTATAGAGAGGGAACATATTGGTGAAGAATGGGTTATAGAGAGGGAACGTAATGGGGAGAGTGGGTTATAGAGAGGGAACATACTGGGGAAGAGTCGGTTACAGAGAGAGAATGTACTGGGGAAGAGTAGGTCACAGAGAGAGAATGTACTGGGGAAGAGTGGGTTATAGAGAGGGAACGTACTGGGGAGAGTGGGTTATAGAGAGGGAACATATTGATGAAGAGTGGGTTATAGAGAGGGAACATACTGGGGAATAGTGGGTTATAGAGAGGGAACGTACTGGGGAAGAGTGGGTGAGAGAGGGAACGTCTTGGGAAAGAGTAGCTTACAGACAGAGAACGTACCGGGGACGAGTCAGTCACAGAGAGAACATACTGGAGAAGTGCGGATTACAGAGAGGGAACGTATTGGGGAAGAGTGGGTTATAGAGAGGGAACATATTGGTAAAGAGTGGGTTATAGGGAGGGAACATATTGGGGAAGAGTGGGTTATAGAGAGGGAACATATTGGGGAAGAGTGGGTTACAGAGAGAGAACATATTGGTAAAGAGAGGGTTATAGGGAGGGAACATACTGGGAAGAGTGGGTTATAGAGAGGGAACATATTGGGGAAGAGTGGGTTATAGAGAGGGAACATATTGGGGAAGCGTGGGTTATAGAGAGGGAACATATTGGGGAAGCTTGGGTTACAGAGAGAGAACATATTGGTAAAGAGAGGGTTATAGGGAGGGAACATATTGGGGAAGAGTGGGTTATAGAGAGGGAACATATTGGGGAGGAGTGGGTTTTAGAGAGGGAACATGCTGGGGAGAGTGGGTTGTAGAGGCGGAATATATTGGGGAAGAGTGTGTTATAGAGAGGGAACATATTGGGGAGGAGTGGGTTATAGAGAGGGAACATATTGGGGAGGAGTGGGTCATATAGAGGGAACATGCTGGGGAACAGTGAGTTATGTAGACGGAACATATTAGTGAACTGTAAGTTATACAGGGGCAACACTTTGGGGGATCAAAGGGGCGTATCTTAAAGGCTTGTTGTATATAAAATTGATTCAAAGAGATGCATCCAAAGATACCAAGGAAATTGAAACAGAAGTTTTTTGCGGACTGACCATCATTTTCCAATGTTCCGTAAAAACCACAGGTGGTGCTGAAGGGCTGAAGAATTGCAAATGTGACATCAATGTTCAAAAAATGATTAAAAGCCCAGGAAGAAGTACTTGGCGAATATAAAATCATGCGTACAATTCCAAAGTGAGTGCAGAAACAGGTGGACCAGGGTGTATAAGTACATAAATAATTAATTTTTTTTATTATTTCAAAAATATACTTTATGCATAAAATAATTTGATGGTCTATACATTTGGTCATGCCATACATATGTCAACGTTTACATACACAGACCAGAATTTATCATTGTTATGTACAGGTCTGTGCATTTCTCAATCATATGGCAATATATTTAGCTGAGGCATCAGCAGAGCCCAAATGACTGCATGGGCCCCCTGTTCTTCTTTAGGCAGGCCGATCTTACACGGTGGTCTTTCCCCACCGTGCCTTGGCGGCAGCTGCCCCAAGCTTCAGCGCGTCCCTCAACACGTAGTCTTGGACCTTGGAATGTGCCAGTCTGCAACACTCAGTCGGGGTCAACTCCTTCAACTGGAAGATCAACAGGTTTCGGACCGCCCAGAGAGTGTCCTTCACTGAGTTGATGATCCTCCAGACACAGTTGATGTTCGTCTCGGTGTGCGTCCCGGG
This sequence comes from Chiloscyllium punctatum, assembly GCF_047496795.1. Lineage (NCBI taxonomy): Eukaryota > Metazoa > Chordata > Chondrichthyes > Orectolobiformes > Hemiscylliidae > Chiloscyllium > Chiloscyllium punctatum. Next base: position 12,698,284 of record NC_092777.1, read on the forward strand.
GAACAGGCCGTAGAGCAGGGAGTCCCGCGTCACAGCACTGCTCGGGATGAACTTCGACAAACACCACTGCATCCCTCTCCAGACTTCTTCTGCATAGGCACATTCCAGAAGGAGGTGTGTGACAGTCTCCTCCCTCCCGCAGCCGCTTTGAGGGCAGCGTGCAGTGCGGCAGAGAGTCCGGGCGTGCATAAAGGATCTCACAGGCAGAGCCCTTCTCACCACCAGCCAAGCCATGTCTTGGTGCTTGTTGGAAAGTTCTGGCGATGAGGCATTCTGCCAAATGGCTTTGACAGTCTTCTCAGGGAGCCGCTCGATAGGATCCGCCCTCTCTTTTTCCTGAAGGGTCTCAAGGACTCTACGTGCTGACCACTTCCTGATGGACTTGTGGTCAAAAGTGTTTTTCTTCATACACTTCTCCACGAAGGACAGGTGACACGGAACGGTCCAACTACTCGGAGCGTTCCACGGCAGTGAGGCCAGGCCCATCCTTCGCAACACCGGGGACAGGTAGAACCTCAGTACGTAGTGACACTTGGTGTTTGCGTACCCGGGATCCACGCACAGCTTGATGCAGCCACACACAAAGGTGGCCATCAGGGTGAGGGTGGCATTGGGCATGTCTTTTCCCCCATTGCACCGGTCTTTGTACATTGTGTCTCTATGGACCTGGTCCATCTTTGATCTCCACATGAAGTGGAAGATGGCCCGGGTGACTGCGGCGGCACAGGTTCTGGGGATAGGCCAGACCTGTGCCACATATAGCAATACTGAGAGAACCTCACACCTGATGACCAGGTTTTTTCCCGCGATGGAGAGTGACACATTGGAGAGAATGGCCTCCATCTGTGCTGACACCATTCTGTGATTCTCTATGGAGAGGACACCATGGGAACAGGTGGTATATTCAGATGGGAGACACACTGGGGACAGTGAGATATATGGAGAGCACATACTGGGATGTGCAGGATGGACTGTTGTTGCCAATCCAAGAACCTTAGACATTGTGCGGCAACAAGAGCCACACAATGTTCCAACTCTCTACCTCAAGTTTGCTTGCAAGTGTAATATGATCGTACACTAAGCATTGATCATGTTGCTTCATGTCTCACTGTCTGTCAGTATACATTTAGGATGATGTTCATGACATCATCACTGCATCACAACATGTGGTCTGAAGATATAAAGGTCTCAGACTTCATCTTAACCAAGGCCCCTTTGTGCTTGATGTACAGATGGATGCAAATAGCTTAACACTTGCAGATACTGCAATCCCTAGTGAGTGTAATATTTGTATATATAAGTAAGCTGTAACAAAGTCTATTACATCTTTCAATATCAAGTTACGTTATTGCCTAGTTTCTTATTTACAAAACATGTTACAGCTATACAGGACATTGGTAAGATCACATTTAAATTACTATGTACAATTCTGGTCGCTCTGCTATAGGAAGGATGCTATTAAACTAGAAAGAGTGCAAAAAGATTTACAAGAATGCTACTGAGACTGGAGGGTTTGACTCATAAGGTGAGACTAGACAGACTGGGACTATTATTCCCTGGAATGTAGGAGGCTGAGGAGTGACCTTATAGAGGTTATAAATTCATGAGGAGCATTAATAAGATGAATAGCCAAGGTCTTTTTCTAAGGGTGGGTAAGTCCAAAACTAGAGCGCACAGGTTTAAGGTGAGAAGGGAAAGATTTAAAAGAGACCTGAGGGGTAACTATTTCACACGGAGGGTGGTGTGTATGTGGAATGAATTGCCAGTGTAAATGGTAGAGGGAGGTACAATTACAAAATTTAAAACACATTTGAACAGGTACGTGAATAGGAAAGGTTTAGAGGGATATGCGCCAAATGCAGGTGAATGTTACTATTTCAGTTTAGGAAACTTGAATAGCATGGATGAGTTAGACCAAAGAACCTGTTTCCATGCTATATGACTCTATGACTCCATTACCATCTCAGGTATAGATACCCTACTGGAGGCAAACACACATCACACCTACCCATCATTAGTTGGTAAAAGATGGAATTCTGACACCTCTTGTGGACTAATGTATATCACCATGATATTCAATGGCTACAGTGGCTTGATAATAATTGCCGATGTTAGAAACCCGAACATCACTTTGGCAGCATCAGGCGGGGCACTTCTGGCAGATTGGCTATTGACCCATCAGCAAAGGGATGACCTAAATCATCTCACACACGTACACACACAGACACACACACATACACACTCATGCACACACACACACACACGCGCGCGCACACTCTCACTCACACACACACACACACAGACTCGTACACACACACACTCACACACATACACACTTACTCTCACACACACATACACGCTCTCTCTCACTCTCACACACACACACTCTCACTCACACACACGTACACACTCTCACTCACACATACACACACACTCACACACACACATACACACATGCTCTCTCTCACTCTCACACACACAAACACACACATGCACAGACACACTCTCTCACTCACACACATACGCACACACAGACACACATACACACTCACACTCTCATACAGGCACACACATACAAAGACATACACATACACACACTCACACACACATACACACACACACACAAACACACTCAAACACACTCACACACACACATACACGCACTCTCACACACACACTCTCACTCACACACATACACACACACTCACTCATACACACATACAAACACACTCATACACACACACTCATACACACACACTCTCACTCACACACACGCACTCATACACACATACACTCACGCACACACTCACGCACACACTCACACACACACACTCACTCACACACACACACACACGCACTTATACATACATACACACACTCACACACACACACTCATACACACATACACACACACACAAAATTGTGAGATATGTAAATGTTTGTAATGGAATACATGGATCTGTTATCTCCAAATATCATTCTTTGCCTTGGTCTCAACACTAATTTCTTTTCTCTATTGTTCTTGCAAGATTAATACCTGAGCTTTGTTCTCAATCTTGATTGCATTAGCAGCCATCTAGAAGATATGTATATGTAGATTAGACAATCATCAGAGCACAGAGATGTAATGAAAGCCCAGCGTTTTCCATCAAATCAATAGATACTGGGTTTGAATGACAAATATCCTCAGGGAAAATGCAGAGCAGCAAATCTGTTTGTGAAAAGAATATTTTAAAATGTTTGAAGGGTTACTTAAAGACTTACAGAGATACTAGATAATCTGAAAAGCCTCTTATCATACAGCAGGTGTCTTCAGGGAGAACTGCTGTAGAACAGGAACAAGTAAGGTCAAAGTTTTAATGATTAACAGAGATAGAATTGCAGACACGCTGACTTTCACTCTCTGCATTACAGTCTAGTGAAATTAGTTAAGAAATGGTGCAAGCCACTGGCTGAAAGCCAAGTGCAAATAACACTCAGTTTCCCTGTTCACAAAGATGAATGCAAACTCAGATAGACCGAGGGCAGGCTGGGAGAAGGAAATTTACTGTCAAGCCCAATTTATAAATAAAAACAATGTGGCAATGAGGAGGCAATATTACACAATACCTCTGCAGGGCTAGAGAGGTATCTAGAATCACTTCCTCACCACAGAAGTTGATAGGAGGGGAGCATACAGCATCAGTCTGTAACTCTGAGTCTGTTGCTGGCTGCCCACTAACGCTCACAATCTGCTGTCTGAAGTCTGCTGAGTCAGCTTCCTTTGTCAAGAGGAGTCCCAACACCACTATGTCTAACAAAGCCAATGTCATGTCACCTCTTTTTGAGGCATAGGGAAGTGTGGGTGGTAATGGGAGTGCTGGAATACCTTTTGGGCAACCCCACTTTCCTGGCACCACTGAGGAAAGGCTGTAGTGTAATGACATTATCATGGGACTCGCAATCCAAAGACCTGGCCTAAAGCTCTGAGATGACAGGTTCGAATCCACAATGACATCTGGTGGAATTTTAATCCAATTAATACATTTTGAACATAATGATGTGGAGGTGCCAGTATTGGACAGGCGTGGACAAAACCAGAAGTCACATGACACTAAGATTATAGTCTAACTGCGCTGTGAAACCTTGTGATTTCAAATAAACCTGTTGGACTATATCCTTGGTGTCGTGTGACTTCTGATTTTGAATATAATGGTGACCATAAAACTATGGTCAATTATCATTAAAAATCCTTTCTGGCTCACTAATGTTCTTCAGAGAAAGAATACTGAGAGCTAAAGTAAAATAAAGCCGACAACAGAGGGACCCTGTGTTACTTGTGCCTGAGTTATTAATGTTATATGAGGGAGGTGTTGCCTAGTAGTGTCACAAACTAGTAACCCAGAACCCCATGTGCTGAGGACACTGAAAGTTGAATTCTATAAAAATCTGGAATACAAAAATAAGACAGTCAAATGACAACCACTGTCAGTTGTAAAAACCCATCTGGTTCCCTAATGCCCTGTAGGGAAGGAATCTGCCATCCTTACGCGGTCTGGCCTACATGTGACTCCAGACCCAAAGCAATGTGGTTGACACTCAATTGATCCTCTGGACAATTAGGGATGGACAATATATGTTGGCTGGATTAGTGGTGCTGGAATTATTCCTGATGAAGGGCTTTTGCCCGAACGTTGATTTTCCTGCTCCTCGGATGCTGCCTGAACTGCTGTGCTCTTCCAGCACCGGTCTAATCTAGAATCTGGTTTCCAGCATCTGCAGTCATTGTTTTTACCTAATACATGGTGGCTGGCCAGCGTTGCTTACATCCTGCGAACAAGTTAAAAAAAAATTAAGGTGGCGCAATACTGCCAACAGATTCGAGACTTTATTAATGGGTGCATAGAATAAGAAGACAAGGCCACAGGTGAGGTCACGGAAGACTGAAGATAGCAAATGTTGTGCTCTAATTCAAGAAGGGCTGCAAAGAGAACCCTGGGAACTATAGACTAGTAAACCTTACATCTGTGGTGGGTAAGGTATTTGAGAAGATTCTGAGAGACAAGATATACAAGCATTTGGAAAGGCACGGTTTGATTGGGAGTCGAGAGTGTGGTGGTGGAAAAGCACAGCAAAGTGTCCAAGGAGCAGGAGAATACGGCTTTGTGAGTGGGGAATCTTGCCTCACAAATTTGTTCGAGTTCTTTGATGAAGTGACCAGGAAGACTGATGAGGGCAGGGCGGTAGATATAGTCTATATGGATTTCAGTAAAGCCTTTGGTAAGGGTTCACATGGTAGGCTGCTCTGGAAGGTTAGATTGCATGGAATGCAGGGGAAGCTGACAAATTGGATGTACAATTGGCTTGATGTAGGAAGCAGAGGATAATAGTGCAAGGATGATGTCAGTCTGGAGGTCTGTGACTAGTGGAGTGCCTTGGCGGTCAGTGCTGGGCCCATTGCTGTTTGTTGTCTATATCAATGATTTGGATGAGAATGTACAAGGCATGATTTGTAAGTTTGGAGAGAATGAGGGCTGCAGATGCTGGAGATGAGAGTCAGGAGTGTGGTGCTGGAAAAGCACAGCAAGTCAGGCAGCTTCCAAGAAGCAGGAGAATCGAAGCTTCAGGCGTAAGCCCTTCTTCAGGAATGAGGCTTGTGGGTGTTGGGGGTGCTGAGAGATAAATGGGAGGGGAGTGGGGTTGGGGAAAGATGGCTGAGAATGCGATAGATAGATGAAGGTGAGGGAGCAAGTGATAGGTCAGAGAGAAGAGGGTGGAGTGGATAGATGGAAAAGGTGATGGACAGGTCAGGAGGGCGGTGGGACTGGGATAATGGTGGGGGAGTGGAAATGAGGAAACTGGTGAAATCCACATTGATCCTGTGTGGTTGCAGGGTTCCAAGGCGTCTTCCTCCAGGCATCGGGTGGTAACGGTTTGCTAGTGGAGAAGGCCCAGGATCTGCATGTCCTTGATGGAGTATCATGGGGATTTGAAGTCTTCAGCCACAGTGGTGTTGGCTGGTGCAGGTGTCCCAGACATGTTCTCTGAAATGATCACAAGTAGGCGTCCTGTGTCCCCAATGTAGAGGAGACCACATCGGGTGCAATGGATGTAGTAGATGACATTGGTAGAGGTACAGGTAAATTTCTGAAGGATGTGGAAAGATCCTTTGGGGCCTTGGACAGAGGTGAGGGGAATGGTGTGGGCGCAGGTTTTGCACTTCCTGCGGTCGCAGGAGAAGTTGCCAGGAGTGGGGTGTGGGCTGATGGGGGGCATGGATCTGACAAGGGAGTTGTGGAGGGAATAGTCTCTCTGAAATGCTGATAGGGGTAGGGAGGGAAAAATATATCTGGTGGTGGGGTCCGTTTGGAGGTAGCGGAAGTGGTGGAGGATGATATGATGTATATGGAAGTTGGTAGCATGGAAGGTGAGGACCGGGCGGGGTGGGGGGGGAGAGATACGCTGGAGGGAAGTGCCAAACACGTGGGAGAGAAAGAGGCCATCTGGGATTTTGTAAGCTGGAATTGGTCCTCTTGAGAGCAGATGCAGTGGAGACGGAGGAATTGGGAATAAGGGATGGTGTTTTTATAGGAGGTAGGGTGGGAAGAGGTGTAGTCCAGGTAGTTGTTGGAGTCATTGGGCTTGTAGTAAATGTCCGTGTGGTTAGTCAGTTGCTGGAGATGAAGATGGAGAGGTCCAGGTAGGGAAGGGAGGTGTCTGAGATGGTCCAGGTGAATTTGAGGTCAGGGTGGAAGATGTTCGTGAAGTTGATGAACTGTTCAACCTCTTCATGGGAGCACGAGGCGGCGCCGATACGGTCGTCGATGTAGCGGAGGAACAGGTGGGGTGTGGTGCTGGTGTAACTGTGGAAGATGGACTGTTCCACATACCCAACAAACATCTGGCATAGCTGGGTCCCATGCAGGTGCCCATGGCTACCCCTTTAGTTTGGAGGAAGTGGAAGGATTGGAAGGAGAAGTTGAGGACGAGGACCAGTTCAGCCATGTGGATGAGGATGTCAATGGAAAAGTACTGGTTGGGATGGCGTGAGAGGAAGAAACCGGAGGGCTTGGAGACCTTCATTGCGGTGGATGGATGTGTACAGGCACTGGATGTCCACGGTGAAGATGAGGCATTGGGGTCTGGAGAAACGAAAATCTTGGAGGAGGTGAAGGGCATGGATGGAGTCCCGAACGTAGGTGGGGAGTTCCTGGACTGAGGGGGACAGGACGGTGCCAAGTTAGGAGGAGATGAGTTCGGTGGGACAGGCGCAGGCTGAGACAATGGGTCGACCTGGGAAGTCAGGTTTGTGAACCTTCGGTGAGAGGTAGAATCAGACGGAGTGGGGTTCACAGCCAATGACGTTGGAGATTGTGGATGGGAGATCCCCAGAGGTGATGAGGTTGCGATTGTCACACAAGCCTCATTCCTGATGAAAGGCTTAGCCTGAAACTTTGATTCTCTTGCTCCTTGGATGCTGCCATGATTTGTACGTTTGCAGTTAACACTGAAGGAGGTGGTATTGTGGATAATGAGGAAGGTTATCAGAAATTACAGCAGGACCTTGATCAGCTGGGGAAGTGGGCCAATAAATAGCAAATGGAGTTTAATATAAGTAAGTGTGAGGTCTTGCATTTTGGAAAGTCAAATCAAGATAAGAATTTCATGGTAAGTGGCAGGGCCTTAAGGAGTGTAGTGGAACAGAGGGACCTTGGAGTTCAGGTGTCTGGTTCTCTGAGAGTGGAGTCACAGGTAAACAGGGCAGTGAAGAAGGTTTTTGGCACACTGGCCTTCATCAGTCAGAGCATTGAATGAAGAAGGTGGGAAGTTATGTTGCAGTTATACAGAACATTGGTGAGGCCGCACTTGGAGTATTGTGTTCAGTTTTAGTCACCTTGCTATAGGAAGGATGTTATTAAATTGGAAAGAGTGCAGAAGAAATTTATAAGACTGCTCCCAGGACATTTGTTTAAATGCCTTTGAAATGTTGTTAATGTATCCTCCTCAACCACTTTTGTTGGCAGCTCATTCCATATGCATACCAGCCTCTGTGTAAAAAAAGCCGCCCTATAGCTTCCCTTTTATTCTTTCCCCTCTAACCTTAAACTGATGCCCTCTATTCCTCAATTCCCCAGCCTTGGGAAAAACACTGAGTGCATTCACCCTATCCATGCCTCTCATGATCATATACACCTCTATAAGATCCCCCCCTCAGTCTCCTACGCTCTAAAGAAAAATGTCCTAGCTTGTCCAACCTCTCCCTATAACTCAGACTCTTGAGTCCTGGCAACATCTTGTAAACCTCTTTCCAGTTTAATAATATCCTTCCTATAGCAAGGTGACCAAAACTGAACACAATATTCCTAGTGCGGCCTCACCAATAACCTGTATAACTGCAACATACCTTCTCAACTTCTATCCTCAATGCCCTGACTGATGAAGCCCAGTGTACCTAAAGCCACCTTCACTGCCCGGTCTACCTGTGATTCCACTCTCAGAGAACCGTACACCTGAACTCCAAGGTCCCTCTGTTCCACTACACTCCTTAAGGCCCCACCATTCACCATGAAACTCCTATCTTGATTTGACTTTCCAAAATACAACACCTCACACTTATCGATATTAAACTCCAGTTGCCATTTCTTGACCCACATCCCCAAATGATTAAGGGCCTGCTGCAATTTCTGATAACCTTCCCCACTGTCCATGATACCGCCTACTTTAGTGTCATCTGCAAACTTACAAGTCATGCCTCGGACATTCACAACCAGACCATTGAGACAAGGACCTGAGGGCACAGCCTGAGAGTAAAGGGAAGACCCTTTAGAATGGAGATAAGGAGAAACTTGTTTAGCCAGAGAGTGGTGAACATATGGAATTCACTGCCACAAAAGTTTGTGGAGCCTGGTCATTGAGTATATTTAAGATCGAGATAGATAGGTTCTTGATTGCCAAGGGGATCACGGGTTACATGGAAAAGGTGGGAAAATGGGGTTGAAAAACCTATCAGCCAAGGTCGAATGGTGGAGCAGACTCGATGGGCTGAATGCCCTAATTTCTGCTCCTACGGTCTTATGTTCTATGGTCTTATAGAGAACAAACAGTAATGGGCTCAGCACTGACCCCTGAGGTATTCCACTAGTCACAGGCCTCCAGTCCAACAAGCACCCTTCCACTATCCTTCCTCTGCTTCCAACCATCAAGCCAATTGTGTGTCGAATTTGCCAGCTCCCCCCAGTCTAACCTTTCAGAGCAGCCTACCATGTGGAACTTTATCAAAGGCCTTACTGAAATCCATATCGATTACATCTACCGCCCTGCCCTCATCAACCTTTCTGGTCATTTTATCAAAGAACTTGAACAAATTTGTGAAACATGATTTCCTACTCACAAAGCCATGTGAATCAAACCTGTCTTTCCAAATGCAAGTATATCCTATCCCTCAGAACCTTTTCAAGTAAGTTACCTATCACAGATGGTAGGCTTACTAGTCTATGGTTCTCAGGTTTTTCTTTGTAGCCCTTCTTGAATTAAGGCACAACATTCACAAACTCTCCAGTCTGCCAGGATCTGACCTGTGGCAAATGATAATTCATACATATCATTCAGTGCCCCCTCCTTCTCTTGCAGTGTGCTTGGATATATCTGGCTAGGACCAGGAGATGTACCCCCCATCACATGTTCTAATACATCCAACACCTCCTTGACTGTGATATGGACTATAGCTGAGATATGACCACTAGCTTCTCTATGTTCCCAAGTCTTTGTGTCTTTCTCCATGGCAAACACGGAGGAGAAATATTCATTGAGAACCTAGTCCATCTCCTGCAGCTCTACGCAGACATGTCCACATTTGAGAGGCCCTATTCTCTCTCTAGTTATTCTTAATTTACTTAAAGTACCACTTTGCATTCACCCTGATCTTCTGAGCCAAAGCTATCTCGTGTCCTCTTTCCACCATCCTGATTTCCTTCTTCAGTAAAATCTGTATTCCCAATATATATCCAGGATTCCCTTAATCCCAGCTGCCTGTACCTCAGACATGCCTCCTTCTTTTTTCTGGTCAAAGCCTCAATATCCCTTGCCATTCTGGGTACCCTATTACTGCCAATCTTGCCCAAATACCCACACAGGAACATATAGACCTTGAATTATAGCTATCTCACTTTTAAAGGCCTCCCACTTGCCAGAGGTCCCTTTGCCTGCAAGCAAACCACTCCAATCAACCTGCAAGCTCCTGTCTAATTTCATTAAAATTCACCTTGCCCCAATTTAGAACTTGAATCTGTGGGCCAGTTTTGTCCCTATCCTTAACTATTTTAAAATGAATGGAACTATGGTCACTGGTCCCAAAATGCTCCCCACTGTCACCTCCATCATGTGTCCTGCCCTGTTTCCCAAGAGTAGGTTGAGTTTTACCCCTTCCCAAGTTGGACCCTCTATATACTGCTTGAGGAAACTTTCCTAAATGCACTTAACAAATTCCACCCCATCTAATCCCTTAACACCCTGGTCTATATTAGGAAAATTAAAATCCTCTACTATGCTCCTGTTACTATTTCCTACTATCCCCTACTATCCTGTATTGCTTCTGCAATTCTCCCCCAATCTTGCTGCATATTTGTTCCTCTAATTCTCATTGACTATTTGGGGGCCATTAGTACAACCTCAATAACGTCATCTTCACCTTTTTATTTCTTAGATCCACCCACAAAGCCTCAATGGATGATCCTTCAGTTATTTCATCCGTAATTATTGCTGTGATAGTCACATTAATTAAAAATGCAACTCCCTTCGCCTCCTTCCATCACCTCTGTCCCACCTAAAGCACCTGTACCCTGACACATTAGGCTGCCAACCCTGTCCCTCCCTTAGCCATGTTTCTGTAATGGCTATAATATCCCAGTCCCATGGATCTATCCACACCCTGAGTTCATCGGCTTTACCTGTCAGGCCTCTTGCATTGAAATTAATGCAATTTATTCCAACAGGCATTCCTTGCTCCCAATTGTATTCCAGCCTGACGTGTCTCTTCAACTTACTATTTCAAATTACTGTGTCTCCTTTGAGCCTTGCACTTGCCTCCCTGCTGTTGAGGATCCACCACCCCCTGCCAATCTAGTTTAAACCCTCCCTTGCAGCATTAGCAAATTTCCCCTTATGTTCTTCCCCCCCCCCAACCTTTTCCAGAGCTTTGTATATGTCACCTGTTAGTGTGCGATATCCTGTCAAAGGCTTTCTCCTGCTCCAGGGTGATGAGGCAGGTGTCCACACTCCCCCCACACTCTGTACTAGGGGGTAGAATATGGTAATATGGTAGAATTCACCCTGCCCTTTGAAGGGGAGAAACTGGAATCAGATGTAATGGTATTACAATTGAGTAAAGGCAATTACAAAGACATGAGGGAAGAGCTGGCCAGAGCTGATTGTAAGGACAGCCTAGCAGGGAAGACAGTGGGGAAGCAATGGTAGGACTTTCTGGGGCACAGCAGACATTCGTCCAAAGGAAGGAGAAACATGCTAAGGGGAGGATGAGGCAACCATGGCTGACAAGGGACGTCAAGGACAGCACAAAAGCAAAAGCATAAAACGTGGTGAAAATTAGTGGGAAGCAAGGGGATTGGGAAGTCTTTAAATACCAACAGATTTTAACTAAAAAAGCAATGGGGGTGGTGGTGGGGGTTGGCGGGGGGAGGGTAGTGTGTGTGGTGGAGGTGGGGGAAGAAATTGAAATAACAGAGGAAGCTAGCTTGTAAATAAAAGAGTGCAATAGCTTTTTTTAGTTGTTTAAAAAGCAAAAGAGAAGCAAACGTGGACATTAGCCCACTGTAAAATGAGGCCAGAGAAATAGTAATGGAGAACAAAGAACCAACAGAGGAACTGAATTTGCGTTTTGCACCCTTAGCTTTCACAGTGGAAAACACCAGCAGCATGACAGGCCCACAAGAGAGTCAGGGGGCAGAGGTGAATGTAGTAGCCATCACGAGGGAGAAGGTGCTGGGGAAGCTAAAAGGTCTGGAGATGGATAAATCACCCAGACCAGATGGACTACACCCCAGCATTCAGAAGGAGATTGTGGAGGCATTGGTGATGATCGTTCAAGCATCTTTGGAGTTAAGGGAAGGTCCCATAGGTCTGGAAAATGGCTAATGTAACACTGCTGTTTCCATGCCTAATCATCTGTTAGAATTCTTTGAGGATATAATGAAGAAGTTAGATGAAGGATAGTCAGTGGTCAAGATCTATTTGGATTTCAAGAAGGCCTTTGCTAAGGTGTGCACAGGAGGCCGCTAAATAAGATAAGTGACCATGGCATTATGGCCAAGGTACTGTCAATGGGTAGAGGATTAGCTGACTGCCAGAAGGCAGAGAATAAGGATATGGGGGTCTTTTTTAGGATGGCAGCTGAGGTTGTAGAAGGACTTGGACGTGTTAAGAGAGTGGGCAAAGAAGTGTTAAGTGGAATATAATGTGGGAAAGTATGAGGTTATGCAGGAAGAGTAGAAGTTGAGGCTATTTTCTAAATGGGGAAAGGCTTTGGAAATCTGAAACACAAAGGAATTTAGAAGTCATAGTTCAGGATTATCTTGAGGTTCAGTTGGCAGATAGGAAGGCAAATGTTAGAATTCGTTTCAAGAGGGTCAGAAAAAAAGAGCAGAGATGCACTGCTGAGGCTGGTCAGACTGCATTTGGATTATTATGAGCAGTTTAGGCACCATATCTAAAGGAGAATGTAGTGGCATTGGACAGAGTCCAGTGGAGGTTTACAGGAATGATCCAAGGAATGAAGGACTTGTCATTTATCCAAATTAAACTCCACTTACTACTTCAATCAGAGGATGGTGAATTAATGGAAATTATTGCTGTGGAGGCCAAGTCATTGAGTGCATTTAAGACAGAGATAGATAGGTTCTTGATTAGTAAGAGGGAATCAAGGGAGAAGGCAGGAGAAATGGGTTGCAAACGATATCAGCCATGATTGAATGGTGGAGCAGTTCATGGGCCGAATGATGTAATTCTGTTCCTGTACCTTATGGTCTTTGTGGAAAATCCATTCCACATATTGCTCACTCATTCTGAAGGAAAGGGCTGACTGATATCTATCCTTAAAGTGCTTTGCCCAGTTTGAAACTCTGCCCCTTACCCTTTTCCCAAACAGGATCTAACTGTTGGAAACACTGTTTGTCATCTCATTTGCTCTTTCACCTTCTAACGCAGTGCCTCATTTCAAGAATTAAGAGTATAAACATGTTTAACATTGCCCACCTTACTTTCTTTTATGAAATTGTCCAATTCTCCATAAGTCGTTGTCCTCAGCAACCCTATGCTGCCCATATTAACATGTCACGTTAACTGTCCAGGACACAATGCATTGACGGTGGTGTGCTGCATTAACTGGACATGTTACGTACTGATGGCTCCAGCAGCTATTTAATTCCTAATAGGTAACTGCACAGCAGTGGTTGAGCAGACTTCAGAAGAAGCTGCCTGGCCTGCTTTCTCAGTAGCAGCCCAATGAGACTTGTACAAATAGAAAATACTGGAATATGAAAGGAAGGAGGAAGGTGATGGAAAGTCAACTGTGTTTACAATTCCTAATTAAATTGCCCAATAACTGAGCACTGTTGGTCCCAGAAAACTGACAACTGACCTTTCAACTCTGCCCCGAAGTGAATATTCAAAGCAATCTGTTAAATAACAGAATTGTCAGAAACTACTTGCCTTCAATGCTATGTACTCGCTGCTTCATAAGTGTGAGTTATTTCATCAGAGAACAATCACTTGTATTTGCATTGTGCCTTTAGTCTTGTAAAATATCCCAAAAGCTTCAGAGAAACATAAGAAGGCAAAAATTGACACCAAGTCAATTAACGAGAAATGATGAGTGATTAAAAGTCTGGTCAAAGGTAAGTTTTAAGATGTGATTGAGAGGAGTGAGACATATATAATTTGGGAAACTTGGGTGAAAATTTCTCAAACTTAAGGCTAAATGCAGGACTGTGAGTGGATGAATGATAGAGAAAGAGAGGAAATTAGAAATTAGTTGACCACCTTGGTGGTTCAAGTAGGAACAGGTAGAAAAAGAGTTAGGAAGTATATGGGATACATGCCTTTAATCTCTGAGGCATAGAGTTTAAGAGAAAAGAGGTTGTACTGGGATCAAATAAAATGTTAGTTAGAGCACTGCCAGAGTGTTGTGCGCAGATCTAGAAGTCTACAGAGTAATGTGATTACATTGGTGAGGATGCAGAGGAGATTTACCCAAAACCTACCCCTAAGCCCACCCCTATCACAGATGATGCCTGGGCTAGAGAGTTTCAGTTGTGAAGAGAGATTGGACAGACTAGGATTGGTTTCCTTGGAGCAGAGGAGACAGAAGGGAGACGTGATTCAGATGTATAAAATAGAATAGACAGCAAGGAACCTTTCCCCTTGATGGAGGATCAGTGACCAAGGGCATAGATTTAAGGGAAGGGGCAGAAAGATTTAGAAGAGGTGAGAGAAATTGTTTTTTCCATCCAGTGGATGGGTAGGAATTGGGACTCACTGCCTGAAAGGGTGGTAAAGGCAGAAAACCTCAAAACATGTAAGCAGTAATCAGATCTGCATTTGTGATGCCAAAGTATGACAATAGACAATAGACAATAGATGCAGGAGTAGGCCATTCTGCCCTTCGAGCCTGCACCGCCATTCAATATGATCATGGCTGATCATTCCTAATCAGTATCCTGTTCCAGCCTTATCTCCATACCCCTTGACTCCACTATCTTTAAGAGCTCTATCCAATTCTTTCTTAAAAGAATCCAGAGACTGGGCCTCCACTGCCCTCTGGGGCAGAGCATTCCACACAGCCACCACTCTCTGGGTGAAGTAGTTTCTCCTCATCTCTGTCCTAAATGGTCTACCCCGTATTTTTAAGTTGTGTCCTCTGGTTCGGCTCTCCCCCATCAACGGAAATATGTTCCCTCCTGCCAGAGTGTCCAGTCCTTTCATAAGCCTATACGTTTCAATCAGATCCCCTCTCAGTCTTCTAAACTCAAGGGTATACAAGCCCAGTCGCTTCAGTCTTTCCGTGTAAGGCAATCCTGCCATTCCAGGAATTGACCTTGTGAACCTACGCTGCACTCCCTCAATAGCCAGAATGTCTTTCCTCAAATTTGGAGACCAGAACTGTACACAGTACTCCAGGTGTGGTCTCACCAGGGCCCTGTACAGCTGCAGAAGCACCTCTTTGCTTCTATACTCAATCCCTCTTGTTATGAAGGCCAGCATGCTATTAGCCTTCTTCACGACCTGCTGTACCTGCATGCTTGCCTTCATTGACTGGTGGACAAGAACACCCAGATCTCTCTGAACAGCCCCTTTACCTAATTTGATACCATTGAGGTAGTAATCTGCCTTCCTGTTCTTGCCACCAAAGTGGATAACCAGACATTTATCCACATTAAACTGCATCTGCCATGCATCTGCCCACTCACCTAACTTGTCCAGGTCACCCTGTAATCCCCTAACATCCTCATCACATTTCACCCTACCACCTAGCTTTGTGTCATCAGCAAATTTGCTAATGTTATTGCTGATACCATCTTCTATATCATTTACATATATTGTAAAAAGCTGCGGTCCCAGCACGGATCCCTGCGGTACCCCACTGGTCACTGCCTGCCATTTCGAAATGGAGCCGTTAATCACTACCCTTTGTTTCCTATTAGCCAACCAATTCTCTATCCAATCTAGTACTTTGCCCCCAATCCCGTGCGCCCTAATTTTACTCACTAACCTCTTGTGTGGGACTTTATCAAAAGCTTTCTGAAAGTCCAGGTACAGTACATCCACTGGATCTCCCTCGTCCATCTTCCGAGTTACATCCTCAAAAAATTCAAGAAGATTAGTCAAGCATGATTTCCCCTTCATAAATCCATGCTGACTCTGTCCTATCCTGTTACTATTATCCAGATGTGCCGTAATTTCATCCTTTATAATAGACTCCAGCATCTTTCCCACCACTGAGGTCAGACTAACTGGTCTATAATTTCCTGCTTTCTCCCGCCCACCCTTCTTAAAAAGTGGCACAACATTAGCTGCCCTCCAATCCTCAGGAACCGACCCCGATTCTATTGAACTCTGGAAAATAATCACCAGCGCATCCACGATTTCCCGAGCCACCTCCTTCAGTACCCTGGGATGCAGGCCATCAGGTCCCGGAGACTTATCAACCTTCAGACCTAACAGTCTCTCCAACACCAAATCCTGGCAAATAGAAATTCCCTTAAGTTCAGGTCCTTCAGCCACTGTTACCTCAGGGAGATTGCTTGTGTCTTCCCCAGTGAACACAGATCTGAAGTACCCATTTAATTCCTCTGCCATTTCTTCGTTCCCAGTAATATATTCCCCTGCTTCTGTCTTCAAGGGCCCAATTTTTGTCCTAACCATTTTTTTGCCTTGGACATACCTAAAAAAGCTTTTACTATCCTCCTTTATATTCTTGGCCAGTTTACCTTCGTACCTCATTTTTTCTCTGCGTATTTCCTTCTTACTAATCCTCTGTTGTTCTTTAAAAGCTTCCCAGTCCTCCGTTTTCCCGCTTATCTTCGCTAAGTTATACTTTTTCTCTTTTAACCTTATATGTTTCTTTACTTCCCTTGTCAGCCACGGCCGCCCATGTCTCCTCCTGGGATCTTTCTTCCTTTTAGGAATGAACTGATCCTGCATCTTCTGCATTATACACAGAAATATCCGCCATTGTTCCTCCACGGTCTTCCCTGTTAAGGTATTAAACCATTGAACTTTGGCCAGTTGCTCCCTCATAGCTCCATATTTCCCTTTATTCAACTGAAATATTGTCACTTCAGATTGTACCCACTCCCTCTCAAATTGCAGATTGAAGCTTATTGTATTATGGTCACTACTTCCCAATGGCTCCTTCACTTCGAGGTCACTGACCAATTCTGGTTCGTTACACAATACCAGATCCAGAATCGCCTTATCCCTGGTCGGCTCCAGCACCAGCTGCTCTAAAAATCCATCTCTGAGGCACTCCACAAAGTCTCTTTCTTGAGGCCCGATACCATCCTGATTCACCCAGTCTACCTGCATGTTAAAATCCCCCATAACAAATGCTGGGAAATAAAATTACAATATTTTGATGCATGCTTTTGATTGGCACAGACTGAGCGTGCATGCTTCTGTGCTCTAGACCTTTATGATTCGGTGACGGCTGAATGAGGACGAGAACGTTCTGTCTAAAGTCATTGCCTATTGGGTCAAAGCTCAGTGGAGTTGGTTATTGATGGATGGCGATGGAGCCACCAGGAAGATCTTTGAGAACATTATGGGGAAGTGATCACCTGTGCGAGGGTGAGGGCTGGACACTTGCTTCATCAGGATAAAAAATGTTGATAAATATCATGCAACTATTTGATGGAAGTGCTCTTCAAAGTGCACTATTGGATCCAACGACTGTATAAATGCATCAGCAATGGGCGACATGGTGACTCATTGGTACTGCTGTATCACAGAGCCAGCATCCTGGGTTCGACTGTCTGTGTGGAGTTTACACATTCTCCCCATGTCTGTGTAGTTTCCTCCGAGTGCTTCAGTTTGGTCCCACAGCCCAAAGATGTGCGGGTTAGGTGGATTGGCCATGGGAAATGCAGGATAGGCAGGGAGGGTCCGAGTGGGATGTTCTTCAAAGGGGCGGTGTGGACTCGATAGGCCGAAAGCCCTGCTTCTATATTTTAGGGATTCTATGGAATGTAACTTCCAATCAATAGGTGGAAATCAGAAACCTCTCCAATCAAATCTTGGGTCAGACAGGACTGCTGTCTCTCTCCCGTGTCCTGTTCGGGTGCTGTGTAGAACATTTTGCAGCATGCATTATGAAGGATATAGGCATAAGAGAGATGGTAACCCCAGGTAATGAGGCCAATTAAGGCAAAACTGCCTCCTTGCGTCACTGTCTACTGCTCGGTCCACTGTCAGTGTGCAGACTGATGAGCATGTAGGAGCAGTTCATGTGGAACACAGGAGACAATGCAAATAGCTGTAAGAACAAGGAATGATGAAACAAAATGGTGTAATAACCTCTAAATAAAGGGGGATCTAATGTATCAGACATGCCCCTCATTCTGATGGCCATCTTTGCATGCAGCTCCATTATGCTGTGCATAAACCCTCAGGATGCAAACATCACTGAAATCTGAGGTTCTATGTGGCCCTGGTGTTGCAAAGAATGGGTTTAGCTATATTACTGCTGCCAGTCCCAATTAATTGGATTGCGCCATGTCATGTGTTCTTCATGGAAAAATCTATGCAAAGAAACATCTTTGACCACAGGTGCATTAGGCAGTAGTCAGCTTGTAACATCCACAGGGCCCTGCGGGAAGAGGTAATGGGGGCCACCTGACAGAATATCAAAGTCATCTGGTGCAATGTCTCATCACCAGAACTTACAATCGAGCACCAAGGCATAGCTTGGCTGGTAGTCAGAAAGGCTGATCCTTCCTACACATCCAGTCATATCTACACACCTGCCCCATGCACAGACAAACCTCAGATTGGAAGGGACTGTTCTGTACCTCCTTGAAGGATGTGTCATTGCAGACAATCTAGAGAAAGACTCAGTAATTTCTCATCCCGATCAGCGCTCCTCTGCTGTGTTCTACGAACTGTTCCAACGAGCAGCCATTGAGGACCTTCGACTCAGGGGGGTGGGGATGGGGCAAGGGGCACTTTTAATGTTTGCCCAAAGCTTGATGGTTTTCTATTGTGAAGAGTTGTTCTCAACTGAGTGCTGCCAATTAGTGCGTTTCATTATTCAGGACCATGTGCTGAAGGATTAACTAAACTTTGGAGCAGCTGCCTTCAAGGTGCAATGGGGTAACAGTTGTTGCCTGAGGCCTTTAATCCATTGTGTAACGAGGTGCTGGACCCTGTTAAATCCTTCTGGCTGTGGGCCTTACAAAGACTGTCCATCGCGAACATCAAGAATAGTGAAATCTTGTTGAGGCACCTCAGTGTGTAACATCGAATGGAAAGTTTGATTCTATTGCACTTACTGTGATTTTCAAATTGACAAGTTGTTCCCTTGGGCCATACGCCTGATTGACAGTACATGTGGTAAATGCACACCCATGGGTATGCTCACCAGTGGGGATTTTCCCATTAATATATTTGAACAGTAAGTGACAAAAACCTAATAAATACCTACCAAGGAAATATAAATGGAAGCGTATGTTGGGTCACAAAAATAAAATGATAAAGAAAGTAGAATTGTTATTGGAATTTCTTAAAAGCAGCTTAGAATTGCAAGCACATGTGCATTTCAGAAATAATTGAGGGTGAGTATGCAATCCAATCAACATTGGATTGTTGGTGTCGGCAAACATATCGTAAATTTTAAGACAGTTCTAATTGTGTTGTGACACCTGAGGGTGTAACATGCTGTATGGAATTTGAAAGTTCTGCGGTATTCATGTTTAAATGACACAAACATAGATGGAGAGATAGTTAAAGGAAAGGCTGTAGAAGGACAGGGTAGGGGATGGGCAAAGAAGGTGGCACATGGAATACAGTGAATGCAGTTTGAGGTTTCGCTCGTTGGGAGGAAGAATAGAGGTGTAAACTATTTTCCAACAGGGAAAGTCTTCGGAAATCTGAAACACAAGGGACTTGGGAGTGCTAGTTCAGCATTCTCTTAAGGCTAACAGGTTCTTTTATTGGTCAGGAAGGCAATGCAATGTTAGCATTCATTTCAAGAGGGTGAGAGTACAAGAGCAGAGATGCACTGCTGATGCTGTCTGGTGCTCTGATCAGACCATATCTGGAATATTGTGAGCAGTTTTGGGCCCTGTATCTAAAGTAGGCTGTGCTGACAGTGGAGGGGTTCCAGAAGAGGTTTACAAGAATGATCCTGGAGATGAAGGGCTTGTCATGTTAGGAGCAGTTGAGGACTCTGGGTTTAGTAGGATAAGAGGGGATCTCATTTAAACTTACAGAATTCTGCAATGCCTGGATGTGGTGGGTGTGGAGAGGATGTTTCCATTAGTACGAAAGTCTAGAATCCGGGAGCACACCCTCAGAGTGAAGGGTTGACCGTTTAGAATTGCGATGAAGAGGAATTTCGTCAGCCGGAGGGTTATGAGTCTGTGGAACGCATTGCCAAAAGAGGGCTGTGGAGGCCAGTCATTGAGCGTATAGGTAGATTCTTTATTAGTAGAGCGATCAAGGGAATACAGGGAGAAGGCAGGAGATCGGGACTGAGAAACATATCAGGCATGATGGAGCAGACTCAATGGGGTGAATGGCCTAATTCTTCTCCTATATCTTATGGTCTTAGAGAAATGTTTTGCAATGTAATTTTTGCAAATATTATCAATAAAGTTTTTTTTTGTAAAAAAATCATTGGTCACCCAGGTATGCACGGAGATCCTGGGAAGCTGTAGGGTTGGAAGAGGTTACAGTGGCAGACAGAAGTAGGACTGTGGAAAAATTTCAACCGAGGGATGAGAAAATGTGGCGGACTGGGGAGATGAACTAGCACGTGGTTAATAGTTGTTCAGGATTGCCTGCAGCTTCAGGTATGAGCAGCAGAATATGAGCTCGAGTTGGCAAAGAAATCACAAAAGAATGAAAATCTTTTTTAAGCTGTCCAAGGGCAGGTCAGAGGTGAATAATTCAACTATTGCCCTGTCATGGTCTGCATACTATTGACATGAACAACTCCAAAGCCTTTGACATGGCTGATCTTCAAAAAGACTTTACCATTCAATCGTCTCTGAGAAGTGTCATGTCAAATGCTATAATTTGTACTGCAACCAATTGGACATCCTATCCATTACTTTTCTAATAACTTTATGTGGGTGACGCACTTGCTGATTCTCCTTACCTGTAACAGTGGCCTTCGCCATTCCAGTTCACGGCTTGGTAGATGAATCCATTCAAATTTCAATTTTCTTCCGGATGAATGTACTCTGCATATTGCTGTCATTTCCCTGATTCTTATTATGCTCCAATTGAAATTTTAATGCTTTCAATTCTTCAAAAGAACAGTTCCTTTCTGATTGCCGCGAATCTAACTTGCTTTTTTCCATCTTACACCTTTGAGAGGGCCATTAACTCATCAGATTCTGGATTAGTGGTGCTGGAAAAGCACAGCAGTTCAGGCAGCATCCGAGGAGCAGTAAAATCGACGTTTTGGGCAAAAGCCCTTCTATCAACGAGGTAAAAACAATGACTGCAGATGCTGGAAACCAGATTCTGGATTAGTGGTGCATTAACTCATCAGGCCTTCCACACTATTCCAGATCACAGCTCATCGATTTTGTTATGCTTCACTGGAGTAGCATGCTGGGAAGCAAGCCCAAGTGGGTGTCATGTTGGCTCAGTGGTTAGCACTGCTGCCTCACTGCACCAGAGACTGGGGTTCGATTCCAGCCTCAGGCGACTGTCTGTGTGGAGTTCGTACATTCTCCCAGTGTCAGCGTGGGTTTGCTCCGGTTTCCTCCCACAGTCCAAAGATGTGCAGGTTAGATGGGTTGGCCTTGCTAAATTGCCCAGGGATGTGTAGGCTAGGTGGATTGGCCGTGGGAAACGCAGGGTGATAGGGTAAGGGATGAGTTGGTTTGGGATGCTGTTTGAAGGGTCAGTGTGGATTCAATGAGCTGAATGGCCAGTGTCCACCCTGTAGGGATTCTATGACTTCCCAGAATCATATTAAAAACCAAGGAGTTTTAAAAGTGTGCAGAATTCCCCAATTTACTTATTTTTTCAGTTTCTGTTTGATTAAAAGCATGGACCAGGTTACTATACTAAATCCAAATGGCTGTTAGAGTCATAGAGTTGGTCAGCACGGAAACTGACTCTTCGGCTCAACTCATTCATGCTGACCAGGTTTCCCAAACTAAACTAGTCCTCCTTGCCTGCATTTGACCCATATTCCTCTAAACCTTTCCTATTCATGTACCTGTCCAAATGACATCTTCTGTATTCAAGATCTCTTTGAAATGAATGCCAGCAGGCCATTTATCTTTCTAGCTGCTTCCTGTATCTTTAGTCCCTTGTCATGTTTGACTTCATAATTTCCTCCGACTTGTAATTCAATTCAAACTCGCTTCCTAAACTGTCTAGTGGCCTAGATAAATAATTCAGTCAAAGTGGAGTTCATTATTTTAAATATCCATATTTAGGATTGTTGCGTTTGCTGGCCAGCTCAGCGTTTGTTATCCATCTGGTGGATCTATTTATTGCCACTTTTATCTCGTCACAAAAATACAGTGAAATGTGTTGCATGGTGTCGCTATTCTCCGACGCCATCTTAAAAGGCAGAAAAATAGATCAAAGCACAGAATATAAAGGCAGAAAAATAAAGGAAGTGTCCAACTTTACAGTCCTTCTTGTTAAGTGTTCCATCATGGGCCTGGTAGCCAGGCACAAGCCCCTTCACCTTGCTGCTGGAACAGAAGTTGCGCACTCTTTGGCGCCGTCTCGCCTCCAACGATTCCCTCGGTACGATGAGTCCTCACCGGTGCTCGCCAATGTGGATGCCACCGATGCCATCGGGTACCACACCAGCCCAAACCTGACTCTGGGGCCATGTGTCCGCTTTGGGACTACCTCTCCGGTGCAGTCATTGTTGGTGCCACTGGGTCTCACACTAGGCTCAAACTCACCTGTACCACAGCAGCCATGGGCGAGGACAATGATGCTCCATTCACCTGTTCATTATTTCTGTCTTCCAGTTTAATCGATGCTTTTTTTATAGTTTTGTGATTACCTGAAATAAGATTCCTGTCCGTTTCTTTACTCTTTGTCATGTTACCTATTTTTGAAACTGTACTGAATTCCCCTGAGTCCCCAATTTACAACTCTAAATTCTTTACCCTACCGAATGAGGGAGGAGCCTAGAGTCAGAGAGTTATAGAGTCACAGAGATGCACAACACGGAAACAGACCTTTCGGTCCAACTCGTCCATGCTGACCAGATATCCTAATCTAATCTAGTCCCACCTGCCAGCACTTGACCCATATCCCTCTAAACCCTTCCTACTCATATACACATCCAGATGCCTTTTAAATGTTGTAATTGTACCAGCCTCCACCACTTCCTCTGGCAGCTCATTACATACACACACCACCCTCTAAGTGAAATATTTGCCCCTTAGGTCCTTTTTAAATCTTTCCACTCTCACCCTAAACCTATGCCCTCTAGTTCTGGACTCACCCAAACTAGGTAAAAGACTTTGTCTGTTTACCCTATTGATGCCCCTCATGATTTTATAGAAGTTGGCCCACAGGTCCCTATTAAAGCTTTCCCTCTCATCTTAAACTCATGCTGTCTAGTGCTGGACTCACCCACCCCAGGGGTCTATTCACCCTATCCATGCCCCTCATGATTTTATAAACCTCTATAAGGTCAGTCTCCGATGCTCCAGGGAAAACAGCCCTAGCTTATTCAACCTCTCCCTGTAGCTCAAACCCTCAACCCTGGCAACATCCTTGTAAATCTTTTCTGAACCCTTTCAAGTTTCACAACATCCTTCCTGTAGGAGGGAGACCAGAATTGCACACAACATTCCAATGTGTTTGATCACTAACTGCCCTGATGTGATTGAACAGGTGTTGTGACAGCTCATAGAATCTTCTACAGTATGGAAGGAGGCCATTTGGCCCATCGAGTCCACACCAACCTTCCCACCCAGACCACCCTCACCCCATAACCCCACATTTCCCATGGCTAACCCATCTAACTTGCACATCTGTGGACTGAGGGAGAAAGCCAAAGTACCCCAGAGGAAACCCACAGACAATAGGGAGAATGTGCAAACTGCACACAGTCACCTGAGGCTGGAATTGAGCCCAGGTGCATGGGGATGTGAAGCAGTAATGCTAACCACAGAGCCACCATGCCGGTTAATTAATGCTAGCAATGAATTTAAAAGAATATTTTATTGCTGGAAGCTTACGTTCTTTCACATTTTTCATCCTCAATGCTCTTAACTGGTGGAAAACTTCACTTTAAGGTGAAGGTGTTCTAATTTCCCCTCCTTATAATATTGGGACAGTACCATCTCCACATGGATTGCAGCAACTTGAGAGAAACCTCGACCACCTTCTCAATAGCAGTGTGGGAATGCCAATGTACATGCTAACTGCAAATAAAAAAATCAGTAAAGGTAGGAGGATGAGGTGGTTACTTGGAACTGGTCCCTCCCTCTAGTCTCTCAGCTCTGCATCTATTGCAACTATCTTTAACTTTTTGACTTGATAATTCATTAAGAGTTGCTTTGCTCATGTGAAGCTTAAACGATTCTCTTCTGTATTCTCTACTTAAGACAATAGCAGAATTAAGATAAATGGCACCTTCTTGAATTCAAAGCAATTTCTTGTCAGAGCCTCAAAAACATCTGGTGTAGGAGGGCAGGCGTCAGATTTCTTGGGTATTGCCACCAAATTGGGACACCAAACAAATTACAAGGATGTTGCCAGGGCTGGAGGATTTGAGCTATAGGGAGAGGCTGAACAGGCTGGGGCTGTTTACCCTGGAGCGTCGGAGGCTGAGGTGTGATCTTATAGAGGTTTATAAAATCATGAGGGGCATGGATAGGATAAATAGACAAGGTCTTTTCCCTGGGGTCGGGGAGTCCAGAACTAGAGGGCATAGGTTTAGGGTGAGAGGGGAAAGATATAAAAGAGACCTAAGGGGCAACTATTTTACACATAAGGTGGTACGCGTATGGAATGAGCTGCCAGAAGATGTGGTGGAGGCTGGTAAAATTGCAACATTTAAAAGGCATTTGGATGGGTATATGAATAGGAAGGGTTTGGAGGGATAAGGGCTGGGTGCTGGCAAGTGGGACTAGATTGGGTTGGGATATCTGGTCGGCTTGGACGGGTTGAACCGAAGGGTCTTTTTCCGTGCTGTACATCTCCATCACACTTCAAATTTCTTGGCACTTGGAAGGCCATTTAAGATTGAGATGAGGAGGAATTTATTCACTCAGAGGCAGTCGCACCTGTGTAATTCTACACCCAAAAATGCTGTGGAGGTAAAGTCACTGAATATATTGAAGAAAAGGATGGATTTCTCGAAGAGAAAGATGTCAAGGGGAGTGGGATAGTGCAGGACTATGCATTGAGAGATGGCCTGCTTTCATTTCGATTTTTATGTTTAATGAATTCTGATTTTGCAACTTTATTTCAAAATAAAATTGGTTGTCCTTTTGCTTTGATTTGCTCACACACCTGTTTGCCATGCTGGCTTCAGTACCTTCTTAGCTATTGGAAGAGTAGTTTTTGCGAGGCATAACGTTAGTGGCTGTGATTGCATTGCACATGTTGGGGCTGCATTTCCTCAATATTTTCATGATCCCTTTCATTGCTGCCTCAGATTTCTTTTTGACTGGAGATAATATGCAAATGATGCATTGAATGTTCCAATCCTTTATGAAGTGGCTGAAGTTTTCTCACAGGCAGTGAAAGCCATTGTCTTTTCATCACAATGTCTGGAATGTCAGATCAACCGAACTGTGCTTTCAGACATTCCACAAGTATGATGGTAGGCGTTGAGGTCAGCTGGCCTGGCTCCCTGTAGTCAGAATCACCCTGTAGTGGTGATAAGAAAGAAATACAGCAAATAGGAGCAAGAGTAGGCCATTCAGCCCTTCAAGCACCACCTTTCAGTATAATCATCACTGATCATCCAAACCTTTTCTCTCTTTCTTCCCCATACCTATTGGTCCCTTTAGACCAAACAACTAAATCTAATTGTTTCTTGAAAGCATTCAATGTATTGGCCTCAACTACCTTCTGTGGCTCAGCACTCTTGGGGTGAAGACCTCATCTCAGTCTTAAATGGTCTACTATGTATCCTTAAACAGTGACCCCTGGCTCTGGATACCCTAGTCATCGGGAACATCCTGCATTTATCCTATTAGAATTTTAGAAATTCCTATGAGATTGTCTTTTGAACTCCAGTGAACGTAGTTTGATCTGATTCAGTCTCTATTCATACATCAGCCCTGCATCCAGGCATCAGCAAACCATTTGTTGCTCCCTCTGCAGGCAGAATATTTTTCTTCAGATAAGGAGATCAGAACTGCGCATAATACTCAAGGTGTGGTCTCACCAAGATTCTGTACAATTGCAGCAAGACATCTTTGCTCTTGTACTTAAATCTTGTCACTATGAAAGTCTACATGCCATTTGCCTTCTTCACCACCTGCTACACCACATGCTTACATTCAGCGACTGGTGACAAGGACACCCAGGTCTCATTGCACCTTCACTTGTCCCAATCTACTGCCACTCAGATAATAGTCTGCCTTCCAGTTTTTGCAACCAAAGTAGATAACTCCATATTCATCCATATCATATTTCACCTGACATGTATCTGCCCACGCACTCAAATCACACTGAAGCATCTCTGCATCCTGCTCACAGCTCACCCTCTCAACCAACTCATGTGCCATTTGCAAACTTGGAGATATTACATTTATTCCCCTCATCTAAGTCATTAACATATGTTATCTAAATTAATACTGTATATTGCAAATAGCTGGGGCCCAAGCGCTGATCCTTGTTGCACCCCACCTGACACTCAGACAAAGACCTGTGTATTCCTAATATTTGTTTCCAGTCTATCAATCAGTCCTCTATCCATGTCAGTACACTATCACCCACAATCTTATGCACTTTAATTTTAAATATTAAACTCTTAGAGTCCTACAGCACAGACAGGCCCTTTGGCCCAAACTGTTCCATGCCGACCAAAATGTCCATCCACACTAACCTCATTTCCCTGCACTTGGTCCATATCCATCTAAACATTTCCTATCCATGCATTACTCTAAATGCCTTTAATATGTTATTAACGTACCCCCCTCAACCATTTCTGCTGGCAGCTCATTCCATACCATCCTCTGTGTAAAAAACGTTGCCCCTCAGGTTCTTTTTCATTCTTTCCCCTCTAACCTGAAACAGACGCCCTCTAGTCCTCAATTCCCCAACCCTGAGAAAAAGACAGTGCATTCACCTTATCCATGCCTCTCATGATCTTACATGGGACCTTATCAAAACCTGCCTGAAAATCTAAGTAAACCATGTCCACTGGCTTTCCCTTATCAACTCTGCTGGTATGAGCTTGAAAATTCCTGTAGATTTGTCAAGCCTGATTTCCCTTTTGTAAATCCATGCTGACACTATCTGATCCCGCCATTGTTTTCCAAATTGTTTTCCTGTCGAATGAACTCACGCATTTCCCCTACTACCAGTGAGTCAGTTCCTGCTAAAAGGGAAAGGTCTACTCCAAGATTCATCAACCGTCTACTGTGATGGCATAAGCCATGAGAGACTCTTTATCTCACTTAGTTTGGTATTTTGTTTGCAAACATTGCACTGGTAATGTGAGTCTTAGTGTCTATGGTTGGCCAGTAGGGCCCTTCTTTTGCTGTCCTCAGACTTAGCTAAACTTCTTGTTGGCTTCCAGAATGTACTTCAGCATCCCCTTTGTGATTTCTTTAAAGATAATTCATTCAATAAAAATCTGGAATTAGTGATGAACATGAAACCATTGCTATTAAAGTCCAAATGGTTCATAATATCTTCTAAGGAAATCTGCCATCCTTACCTGGTCTGACCTACATGTGACTCCAGAGGTGAAAGCATGTCTTAACTATTCATTTCCCTCTGAAACGGTCTCGCAAGCACTTATACCAACTGCTAGAAAGTGTCAAAAAAGGAATGATTCTCAACAGATGGCCTGGCACTAAGACACAGCAAATAAAGGTAACAATGACAAACTAAGCCCAAATAACTCTGCAAAGTCCTCCTTTCTAACATCTGGAGGTCATTACCAATTTTAGGAGCAGAAATTGCTTGAAAACCTCAGCAGGTCTGGCAGCATCTATGGAGAAAAAGTAGAGTTAAAGTTTCGGGTCCCATTCTGAAGAAGGGTCCCTGGACTTGAAACATTAGCTCTGCTGGATCTCCACAGCTGTCGACAGACCTGCTGAATTTTGCTAGTGGTTTCTGTTTTTGTTTCAAAATTCCAACCTTTGCAAATTCTTTGATTTGCTTTGCAGCTCTTGTTCTGTTGTTACTGAACGCAGTGGGTAATTATGACAGTTACGGTGATTCACACCCTTTTCAGTCAGTTTGCTCTCTCTCATAATATGTCAGTAGACTGCAGCTTTAGCAATCCTATTTCTGGTCCCAGTAAACAGTGACTCACAGATGCTTTGCACCTCGGATCTGTGTGTGTGACTCCCATTCCAAACACATTGATCTCAGAGTTTCACACAGAACCCATGCCTTACTCAAGTGACTCCTATCAAATCATTCAGAAATTCATTTAAAATAAGCTTTAAATTAAGGGGTGGTAGGTATAGGACAGATGTTAGGGGGAGATTCTTTACTCAGCGAGTCGTGAGTTCATGGAATGCCTTGCCAGCAGCAGTGGTGGACTCTCCCTCTTTATGGGCATTTAAACGGGCATTGAATAGGCATATGGAGGATAGTGGGCTAGTGTAGGTTAGGTGGGCTTGGATCGGCGCAACATCGAGGGCCAAAGGGCCTGTACTGCGCTGTATTGTTCTATCAGCAGGTGCCTATTAGTCATGCTTTTGAGAAGCTGCTGATTAGCATTGTTTTTGAAGTTCTTTGCAAAATTTGATAGAACTCATTGGATTGCAGCAGACAAGAGAGTTGTGCCAACCACGTTGGCATGAAATCGGAATCACTCATAGGGTAAGGATGGCAACTTCATTTCCCATATGGCAGGGGTCTGGAAATAAGCCGTGGGTTTATCCTGTTTCTAGACCCATTATTCCAATCCACCACCGTCTCCCCGCCCCGCCCCAGTCAACTTTGAATCTCCTCTTTCGCATTTGATTCGAGTTATTATTGTCACATGTACCTCAGCACAATGAAAAGTTTTGTTTTGCGTGCAGCACAGGCAGATCATACAATACAAAGCCCATTAGGGTGATAGAACAGAGGGAGGAATACAGAGACATAAAGCGAGGTCAATATCAAACTTTAAATTTGACAATCCATTTAGGAATGTGATAATAGTGAGGAGGAAGCTGGTTTTGAACTGGTTGCTAAGTGCATTTAAGCTTTTGTAGCCTCAGGTGCACAGAATTAGGAATTTTAGTCACTGCGTTCTGTGTGGGTTTAGCAAAACCTGACCAAGATGTTGTGAAATCAATGTTATAGGTCCATACTTGAAAGTCAAGGCCTGAACAAAAGATATGAAACTTAATGAGCATAAACAGTTAATCACAGTGCAATCAATGGATAATTTCTAAAAATAGCCATTAAGAAAAGTGACTATTGAAAAATGTCAGCCATTATTTTTAATCTCTTTTCTCTTAAACAGCAGTGCCAGGGAGGGACAGGCCAGCCTTGCATCCTAGACACCAGGGAAATGGAAGAACACCAGAAGCATGCGAAGGAGTTGGGTTAGCTGACGCTAACCCTGCATCTTGCAATCTGAGCTGTCCTCAGTAAAATTCATGCAAAAATTATGGTTTCAGGAGGCTTGTGTGTGTGTGTCTGTGTGTGTGTGTGTGTGAGAATGTGTGTGCGTTTGTGAGAGAGTCTGTGTGAGTGTATGTGTGTGGATGTATGTGTGCGTGTGTCTCTGTGTGTGCGAGTGGCTTTGTGTGTGTGTGTGTGTGTGTGTGTGTGTGTGTGTATGTGCATGAATGTGTGTACGTGTGTGTGTGTCTTTGTGTGTTTGCGGGCGTGCATGTGTGGGTGTCTGCATGTGTGTGTGCGTGTGTGTGTGCACGTGTGTGTGTGTCTGTGTGTGTCTGTGTGTGTCTGTGTGTGTGCGTGTGTGTCTGAGTGTCTGCGTGTCTGTATGTGTATGAGTGTCTGTGTCTGTGTGTGGGGGTCTGTGTGTATGGTTGTGTGAGTGTCTGTGTGTGTATGAGTGTCTGTGTGTGTGAGTCTGTGTGTGTGTGTCTGTGTGTCTGTGTGAGTGTGTGTGTATGTGTGTGTGTCTGTGCCTGTGTCTGTGTGTGTGTCTGTATGTGTGAGGGTCTGTGTGTGTGTATGTGTGTGTGTGTGCATGTGTGTGTGTGTGTGTGCGTGTTTGTCTGTGTGTGTGTGAGTGTATGTATGTGTGTGTGTGTGAGTGTGTGTTTGTGTGTGTGCGTGTGTGTGTCTGTGTGTGTGAGTGTGCGTGTGTCGGTGTGTGCGTGTGAGTGTCTGTGTGTGTGAGTGTCTGTGTGTGTTTGTGTGTGTGTATGTGTGTGTGAGTATCTGTGTGTGTATGTGTGTGTGTGTGGATGAGTGTCTGTGTGTGTTTTAGTGTGTGTGAGTGCGTGTGAGTGTGTTTGTGTGAGTGTGTGTGTGTATGTGCGCATGTGTGTCTGTGTGTGTGCCTATGTCTGTGTGTGTGTGTGCATGTGTGTGTGAGGTCTGTGTGTGTGTCTGTGTGAGTGGGTGTGTGAGTGTGTGAGTGTGTGTGTGCGAGTGTGTGTGTGTGAGTTTGAGTGTGTGTGTGTGTCTGTGTGCGAGTGTGTGTGTGTCTGTGTGCGAGTGTGTGTGTGTGTGTGAGTTTGAGTGTGTGTGTGTCTGTGTGCGAGTGTGTGTGTGTGCGAGTGTGTGTGTGTGCGAGTGTGTATGTGTGTGAGTGTGTGTGTGTGAGTGTGTGTGTGTGTGTGTGTGTGTGTATGTGTAGCTGTCAAGTTGACTCCTAGTGTCAGGACAGTCCCCCTTTCACACACCCAGCCCTCTCCTAAACACTCAGCTTTCCACCCATTGTCTCACACTGCTTCTTTCTCACAACGTTCTTTCTTTCACTCACACAGGAAAAGCCAGGGCCAAATCATAGAGTCCTAGAATCATAGAGACGTACAACATGGAAACAGACCCTTCGGTCCAACCCCATCCATGCCGACCAGATATCCCAACCCAATCTAGTCCCACATGCCAGCACCCGCCCATATCCCTCCAAAACCTTCCCATGCAAATGCCTCTTAAATGTTGCAATTGTACAAGCCTCCACCACATCCTCTGACAACTCATTCCATACACGTACCACCCTCTGCGTGAAAAAGTTGCCCCATAGGTCTCTTTTATATCTTTCCCCTCTCACCCTTAACCTATGCCCTCTAATTTTGGACTCGCCCACCCCAGGGAAGAAACTTTTGTCTATTTACCCTTTCCACGCCCCTCATGATTTTATAAACCTCTGTAAGGTCACACCTCAGTCTCCGATGCTCCAAGGAAAACAGCCTCAGCCATTTCAACCCCTCCCTATAACTGAGATCCTCCAACCCTGGTAACAGCCTTGTAAATCTTTTCTGAACCCTTTCAAGTTTCACAGCATCCTTCCAACAGGAAGGAGACCAGAATTGCATGCAATATTCCAAAAGTGGCTGAACCAATATCCTGTACAGATGCAACATGACCTTCCAACTCCTGTATTCAATATTCTTTGACCAATAATTGACAGCATAGCAAATGCCTTCTTCACTATCCTATCTACCTGCGACTCCAAGGAGCTATGAACCTGGACTCCAAGGTCTCCTCAGGACCATACCATTAAGTGTATAAGTCCTGCTAAGGTTTGCTTTCCCAAAATGCAGCACCTCGCATTTATCTAAATTAAACTCCATTAGCCACTTCTCAGCCCATTGGCCCATCTGATCAAGATCCTATTGTAATCCAAGATAACCTTCTTCACTGTCCACTGCATCTCCAATTTTGGTGACATCTACAAACTTACTAATTATACCTCACATCTAAATCATTGATAGAAATGACAAAAAGTAGAGGGCCAAGCACCGATCCTTATGACACTCCACTGGTCACAGGCCTCTAGTCTGAAAAACAACCCTCCACCACCACCCTCTATCTTCTACCTTTGAGCCAGTTCTGTATCCAAATGGCTAGTTCTCCCTTTATTCCATGAGATCTAACCTTGCTAACCAGTCTCCCATGGGGAACCTTGTCGAACACCTTACTGAAGTCCATATAGATCACATCTACTGCTCTGCCCTCATCAATCTTCTTTGTTACTTCTTCAAAAAACTCAATCAACTTTGTGAGACATGATTTCCCATGCACAAAGCCATGTTGACTATCCCTAATAAGTCCTTGCCTTTCCAAATACATGTACATCCTCTTCCCCAGGATTCCCTCCAACAACTTGCCCAGCACTGGTGTCAGGCTCACTGGTCTATAATTCCCTGGCTTGTCTTTACCACCGTTCTTAAATAGTGGCACCACGTTAGCCAACCTCCAGTCTTTTGGCACCTCACTGTGACTATCAATGACACAAATATCTCAGCAAGGGGCCCAGCAATCACAACCCAAGCTTCCCACAGAGTTGTAGAGTACACCCAATCAGGTTCTGAGGATTTATCCACCTTTTCACGCTTCAAGACATCCAGCACTTCCTAGCCTTCAGTATTACAGAACTAAGAATGATAAGGAATGCAAAGGCCAGGGGCCATTGGCAACATCGACTAAGGGAGGGCAAGGGAGGTCAGGGAGACAAAGAATCATGTGCCAAACTAAAGGCACAGAAGCACTAGGGATTTTACATCATCATGTCATCAATTAGTCTCCAGTCAAGTTTGAAGAGTGAAGAAAGCAGCATCTGACAAACAGAACATTGCATGAGGCCAGTAAGGAAGGAGAGACAAGAGAATCTGGTGCCCCCTGCTCAGCCCATGAATGCAGTTATTCAGGATATCAGCAACATTGGCCAAGTAGCAATCGATTGAGATGGTTCACTCATCAGGTCAGTTACTTTGGACTTTGAACATCCTGACTGACATATTGCTTGGTTGGTGAGCTGAGGCACCCTCAGAGTCATGTGACCTGAGGCACCCTCAGAGTCATGTGACCTGAGTGGTAAGTACTGCCTACCCTGCCCCGTCTCAGGCTCTGCCTCAAGGGTCTTCATGAACAAATTGATTTTTGTCACAACTTGATCGTCTGTTTTCCTGATGCTGACGTTTGATATCCAGGCTTCACATACCCCACAAATTCTCAACAGAGCTTGTGAAAGCCACTCTCTCTATTATTCATGACCTTTGTTGTATGTGCGGCTGAACACAGCCACACCTCAGTGCGTAGTAGATGTGCTGCATACATGGGGGTCTCGGGGCCTGCTTGGGTTACTGTATAAATATTATTGCAGAAACTCCAAGGAAGATCTCGATGATTAGATTACTTACAGTGTGGAAACAGGCCCTTCGGCCCAACAAGTCCACACCGACCCGCCGAAGCGTAACCCACCCAGACCCATTCCCTTACATCTAACACTATGGGCAATTTAGCATGGCCAATTCACCTAACCTACACATTTTTGGACTGTGGGAGGAAACCGGAACATCCGGAGGAAACCCATGCAGACACAGGGACAATGTGCAAACTCCACACAGAGAGTCATCTGAGGCGGGAATTGAACCTGGGTCTCAGGTGCTGTGAGGCAGCAGTGCTAACCACTGTGCCGCCCACTTCTCTGAGATTCTGTCCACAGGTCCATATAACATCATCATAGTAGGTGATGCTTAAAGTATTCCTCAATATTAACACTTTCAGACCCATAAATAGCACCCTTCTCTCTCTTTTTTTATCACTTTCTGGCTGTTTGTATTTCTTCATATAATTTAATTCATGAAGAAAATACTGAACAATCATTGCTCATCAATAACCTCTCAACACCAATATTCATTTCTCCAGCATTTCTATCATACACCACGCCATTTTACAAACAGGGCAGATGGTTCAGGATCAAACCAACAAATTCAAATAAAATGATGGAATGATGTGGCACTAATTATTTGAGTCATGGTTTCGGAGCTTTCGGAGCACTGCTTCTTTGTCAGGTGAAGGACTTCAAATAAATGCGTTGGACAATAACCTGGTGTCACGTGACTTTTGACCGAAATATCTTTGCAGGCAATAGAACTATACAAGGAATCCAACTTTATCATAGAATCCCTACAGTGTGGAAGCAGGCCATTCAGCCCATCAAGTCCACACTGAAAAGCATATCTCCCAGACCCAACCCGAATGCTGTAATTCAATGGCCCATTCATCTAACCTAAACAACTCTAGACACTGTGGGCAATTTAGCATGGCCAATCCACTTAACCTGCACATCTTTAGACTGTGGGAGGAAGCCAGAGCATCCAGAGGAAGCCCACGCAGACACTGGGAGAATGTGCAAACTCCACACAGACAGTTACCTGAGGCTGGAATTGAGCCCAGTTCCCTGGCGCTGTGAGGCAGCAGTGCTAACCACTGAGCCATCGTATAGTTAGAGACAGCCAAAAAGAGAGTGGAAAGTGACAAGCTACTGTTATTTATTTGGAATTTTAACATGGTAGAATGTCCCAAAGCATTTCAGAGAAGTGTAACTGGTGAAAAGTTGATACTGAGCTACATAAGGAAATATTAGTACATGAGATCTAAAGCTTCAGTATGTAAGTTAGCTCACTGAGCTGGAAGGTTTGTTTTCAGACGTTTCGTCACCATGCTAGGTAACATAATCAGTGAGAGTATGGTGACGAAACATCTGAAAACAAAACTTCAAGCTCAGTGAGCTATCTTACATACTTATCATCAACCTGAGCTACAAATCTTCTCAAACATCACTAGATCTAAAGCTTCTCCAAAAGAGTTTGTTTTAAGGAGGACCTTAAGGGAAGAGAGCAATTGGAACAAATAAAGGTTGAGGGATGGATTTCCAGAATTTGAGGCCCAGACAGATGGAGGCGCGACTGCCAATGGTGGGATGAAAGTAACTGCAGATGGATGAATGACAAGGTTCCTGAGGTTTCTATTGTGATGGCTAAAGAGATCGAGAAGAGTGAGACCATAGAATAATCTGAACACAAATCAATGGAAATGACTGAAAATGGCCTCTTCCCTGAGAATACAGCTGCTCCCTCACTGGTGTTTAGGTATGAACCCTGTACAAACCCTTCCAGACTCCAGCCCCTCAATTATTGGGGAGGATTCTGACAGTCAGGATTTAGGATTACTTGGAAAAGCATTGTTTGATTAGAGATAGTCAGTATGGCTTTGTGAGGGGCAGATCATGCCTCACAAGCCTTATTGAATTCTGACAGGATGTAACAAAACACATTGATAAAGGTAAAGCAGTGGATGTGATGTGTATGGATTTTAGCAAGGTGTTTGATAAGATTTTCCATGGTAGGCTCATTCAGAAAGGAGGCATGGGATACAGGGAAATTTGGCTGTCTGGATGCAGATTTGGCAGGCAGAATAGAAGACAGAGGACGGTAGTGGATGGAAAGTATTCAGTCTAGAGCTCGGAGGCCAGTGTGTTCCACAGGGTTCTGTCCTGGGACCTCTGCTCTTTCTGATTTTTATTAATGACTTTGATGAGGAGGTGGGAGGGTGGGTTAGTAAGTTTGCTGATGGCACAAAGGTTGGTGGAGTTGTGGATAGTGTGGAGGGCTGTTGTAGGTTGCAACAGGACATTGACAGGATGCAAAACTTGGCTGAGAATTGGCAGATGGAGTTCCAGCTGGAAAGATGTGAAGTGATTCACTTTGGAAGGTCAAATTTTAATGCAAAGTATAGAGTTAAAGGCAAAATACTTGACAGCATTGAGGAACAGAGGGGTCCATGTCCTTGGATCCCTCAAAGTTACCACCCAAGTTGATAGGGTTGTTAAGAAGGCATGTGATGTGTTGGCTTTCATTAGCAGGGGGATTGAGTTTAACCACCTGAGGCCTGGAGGAAGAACGCTGCATCTTCTGTCTTGGGACACTGCAACCATACGGGGTCAAGGTGGATTTCACCAATTTCCTCATTTCCCCTTCCCCCCACCTTACCCCAGTACCAAGCCTCCAACTCAGCACCACCCCCTTGACC
Source organism: Chiloscyllium punctatum (assembly GCF_047496795.1). NCBI lineage: Eukaryota > Metazoa > Chordata > Chondrichthyes > Orectolobiformes > Hemiscylliidae > Chiloscyllium > Chiloscyllium punctatum. The sequence continues at coordinate 12,734,134 of NC_092777.1, forward strand.
TGTCCATCCTCCTTCCCATCTGTTCGCTCCACACTCTTCTTTGACCTATCACCTTCTCCCACCTTCGTCTACCTATTGCACTCTCAGCTACCTTCTCCCCAGCCCCACCCTTCCCTCATTTATCTTTCAGTCCCCTTGGCCCACAAGCCTCATTCCTGATGAAGGGCTTATGTCTGAAATGTCAATTTTCCTGCTCCTTGGATGCTACCTGACCTGTTGTGCTTTTCCAGCACCTCACTCTTGACTCTGATCTCCAGCGTCTGCAGTCTTCATTTTTTCCTCGTTTGATTTTAGAGTAGGATGAAAGGTCAGCATAACATTGAGGGCGGAAGGGCCTGTACTGTGATGCACTGTTTATGTTCTATGTTCTAATTGCTGGAAAGTTTCACAACAGCTCTTGAGAGATAGATGCATAGATAGACAGATGGATAGAAACAAAGACATTTATTGTTACTTGTATTTGTGAAAATACAGTAAAACATATAAAGGTCGCCACAAAAACAGTGCCATTTAATTACATAAACTTTATATACAAGAAGATAATGTTAAGATAAATATCATATTTTGTTCATTCCACAGCCTCTTGGTTTCACAAACCAGCCACTGCCAAAGAATGGGGCCTAGCACAATTGCTGAAGACTGGGAACCACTCAACACTGTTGAGATCCAGAGGCCTGTTGAAACTGCCAAAAACTGGTGTCTATTGAAACTGCCGAGGATTGGTGGTCTGTTGAAACTGCCAAAGACTGGTGTCTATTGAAACTGCCGAGGATTGGTGGCCTGTTGAAACTGTCAAGGACTGGTGTCTATTGAAACTGCCAAGGATCAGTGGCCTGCAGACATTGCCAAGGGCTGGGACCTATGAAAACTGCCAAGGATCGGTAACCTGTTGATACTGCCAAAGACTGGGGACATGCCAAATCTCCAACCAAAACTACCACTCCTCAGTCTTGAACAAATGGTCTTGTTATTTCATGGCACCAGTCATGAACTGGTGAAATTAATGAGAATTCGTACATTAAAAATAATTAAATCAGGAGGGAGATACTTGTGCAGCTGAATGCATTTGACACTTGGTCCATTCTCAATTCAAGCAGCTTCCTGTATGATCCCTTCTTGTCAGGTTTTACAGCCACCCGAATCAAACTCTTGAGGATTTCATTGAGAAATATGTAGCCACATTCCCCCTCATGCAAGTAAAGGGAGGAAATTCTGGACAAATTCATCCTGCAAAATTTGCAGAATAAATACTTTCATGATACTTTCATATAGAAGACATTAAGATCACAACTGACGACTGTGATTTATCTGGTTGGTGCTAGCCGGAGAGTGAACTATAAATCATACTGATTCCCAATTCCATTTCATTATGTGTGATTAATAACCATTGCAGCCAAATACAAATGGCTTCGAACACTTCTGAGCCATCTGTCCAGCCCCTACTATGAAATGTCCTGCAGATTAACCTGCCTGTCCAATCAGCTTGTTTCCAAATACATTTCAAAATTGGAAAATAACCTCATATCTGAGCGCACCAGTGAGGAGTAGAGAAAAACATATTACTGTAAAGTACAATGACCAAGATTACCTCAGGAGAACTGTGTCCGGTTCTAACCACCCAGTTATAGGAAGGATGTTATCAAAGCTGGAGAGGGTTCAGAAGAGATTCACCAGGATGTTGCCAAGTATGGAAGGTTTGAATTATCAAGAAAGGCTGGATAGGCTGGGACTTTTTTCACTGGAATGTAGGAGGTTGAGAGGTATAGATATGATTAATGGTGGGTGTATTTTCCCTCGGATGGGGGATTTCAAGATTGGGGGGGTACATTTTTAAGATGAGAGGAGAGAGATTTTAGAAAAAGCATGGGGGCAATTCTTTTACACAGAGGGTGGTTTGTGTGTGGTGGATGTACTTGCTGAGGAAGTGATGGATCTGAGTACAACTACAATGTTTAAAAGACATTTGGATAAGTACATGAATAGGAAAGGTTTGAAGGGATATGGGCCAGGAGCAGGCAAGTGGGAGTGGTTTAGTCTGGGAACATGATCGGAGTGGACTAGTTGGTCTAAAAGGTCTGCTTCTGTGCTGCATGGCTCTGTGACTCTGAAAGAAAGGAATCACTCATGTCAGAGGGAGGTGAGGGCAGTCGTGGTTACAATGAGGTAAGGTTGGTGGGCAATGGCAGCTTGACAACTGTCTGTGAAACTGAGGAGGGAATATTACTTCTACTCATTTTGGAAAGTATATTTTTAAAATGCACTTGCCAGTTGAGGCCTGGTGGTGTTTGGTTCCTTCATAGACACCTACCCTCCCAGTTAACCCCATTAAGCCTCATATAGACCTGTTTATTTTCTGTGTACAGCTGGTGTTTCACCTTCTATTTGAATATGCAAAGGGTCTAATGCCTATTTTGGACTACCCCCAGTTGTTTTTGCACAGGTCAATTTGGTGGGTGGCACACTTCCTGCACATGAGTGTGCACTTCCTGTCCACCATTCAAAGACCTGTTAGTGGAAGAGCCAAATATCCAATTAAAAACTTTCCTAAAGTTGTCAGTTTGACTCATTCATAGCACTCTTGTCTCTAAGCCAAAAGATCAAATGTTCATATGTAGATTTAAGTGTATAATCCAAGTTTGCACTCGTACGCAGTACTGAAGGCATGCCTCACTGTTAGAAATGCTGCCATTAAGATGACTGTTGGACCCTGGCCTCACTATGTCATCAGTGGACATGAAAGATCCAGTGACACAATGCAAGGAAGAATAGAGACATTATCCCTGATGTTATACGAAATTCCAAGTTAACAGCAGGAGTGGACCATTTGGGTCTTTGAAGTAGCAGTGGGTCCCGCAGATGTTGGAGATCAGAGTCAAAATTAGAGTCGTGCTGGAAAAGCTCAGCAGGTCAGGCAGCATCCGAGGAGCAGGAAAAATCTACATTTCGGGCAAAAGCCCTTCACCAGGATTGGCTCTTTGACTCTGTGCTTTCATGTGATGAAAATGATTTGATTGTAGCCTGTACTTCACTTGCCTGCGTATCCCCAAATCACCAAATTCACCAAAGACCCTCAGACAGCACCTTCCAAACCAACGACCACTTCCATCCAGAAGTACAAAGGCAGCAGATATATAGGAACACCACCACCTTCAAGTTCCCCTCCAAGCCACTCACCATCCTGACTTAGAAATATATTGCTGTTCCTTCACTGTCACTGGGTCAAAATCCTGGAAGTCCCTCCCAAATGGCATTGAGGGTCTACCCACAGCAGGTGGACTACAGCGGTTCAAGAAGGCAATCTCAAGGGCAGCTAGGGATGGGCGATAAATGCTGGCCAGCTAGTGATGCTCACATCCCACAGATGAATATGTAAAATAATCCTTTGACTCCCTAATATATCAAACGACTATCTACCTCTGCTGCAGAAATATTCAATAAGCCAAGCTCCAGTGCACTCTGGGAAAGTGGATGCGGCATGGTAGCTCAGTGGTTAACAGCACCAGGGACCCAGATTTGATTCCAACCTCGGGCGACTGTCTGTGTGGAGTTTGCACATTCTCCCCATGACTGCGTGGGTTTCCTCCGGTTACTCTGGTTTCCTCCCACAATCCAAAGGTGAGTTCGCCAATAGTGTTAGGTGCATTAGTCAGGGGTAAACATAGGGGAATGGGTTTGGGTAGAATATTCTTTGGAAGGTCAGTGTGGACCAGTTGGGCCTAACGGCCTGTTTCCACACTGTACGGATTCAATGGAAGATAATTCCAATCTGTCCCACAACTTGAAGCAGCCACCCTCACCCTGTCCATTCTCCTCAAGATCCTTGATTTTTCAATAAGATCACTTCTCATTCTTCTAAACCTCAATGGATCCAGGCCCAACCTTATCCAGCCTTTCATCATTAGCCAACCCCCTCCCTCATCCCAGGTAGCAGTCGAAGAACTGCTTGAAATGCAATTATGTCGCATGTCAAATAAGGAGGTGAAAACTGTGCACAGTATGCAAAATGTGGTATTTACCAACACCCTGTACAACTGTAGTGAACTATTCCTACATTTTTTGCAATTGGAATATTTCAATTGCCTTCTTAATTACTTGCAGTACCTACTTATTAACATTTTGCAATTTATATACAAAGACTCCCAAGTTCCTCCCTCCTTCAGAGTTCTGTCAATACCCCTTAATTTAATTAAAATCTTTTTCTTTATTCTTATTGTCAGAGCTGGCAAGTTGACATTATACACCATCTGCCAATTTTTTGCCCATTCACTTAGTCTATCTACACCACACTTCAGAGAGGATGTGAAGGCATTGGATAACGTGTAGATTAGGTTTGCAAGATTGATTCCAGAGGTGCGGAATTTCAATTATGAAGATAGGTTGGAGAAGTTGGGATTGTTTTTCTTTCCTCGAGAAGAGAAGACTAAAAGAAGATCTGATTAGAATGGTCAGAATAATGAGACATCTGGACAGAGTAAATGCAGAGAAAATGTTCCCACTCCAAGGATTGGAATGACAGAGATTAGATTTAAAATAACTTGTTAAAGAAGGAAAATTGATGTGGGAAAAGTATTTTGAATGGGGTTTTGAAAGCACAGTGTGTCGGAGGCATGCTCAATTAAGCGAGTTAGATATCTCATTGAATAGGAAGGCTGTGTAAGGTTACTGAGGAAAGCAGCAGAATGGCACTCATTCGGCAAGCTGGCACACACACACGACGGGCTGTATGGCTACCTTCTACACTGCAACAATTCTGTGGTTTGTAAAATTTGGCAACCATCGTGCCTTGGCCAATATCTATTCCTCAGCCAACATCATAAACAAAGATGATGTAATCTTTTTTTTTGTAGGAACTTGCCATGCACAAATTGGCTGCCGTGCCCCCTTCTGAAAACAGGTATGTCCCAAGTGTGTAAAAGACATTATTGAACTGCGAGTATTTCTTTTTTTCCACATTATCACACATAGAGTTTGCAAATAACATCAACACAAAAACAGTCCCAACTTCTCCAACCTATCTTCATAATTGAAATTCTACACCTCTGGAACCAACCTTGTGAACCTAATCTACACATTACCCAATGCGTTCAAATCCTTTCTGAAGTGCCCTGTAGATAGACTAAGCGAATGGACATAAAATTGCCAGACGGTGCCCACCTTCCTGGGTCACATCGCCTTCCCTTCATCTCATCAACACCTATGTTGAGGCAACATTCAAATTTCCATCACTTAGAAGGCTGCAGCGTGTCTACTGTGGTAAGGGTGAACAACATAACAAAACACCCAGCCCCAGAACTTTGAAGGCCTGGCTTTTGACCTGAACTTCTGAATTGGTAAGTGTGAAGACTGGGCTCATTGTAGCCCAGAGGTGGTCTGCCCTCCAAGTTTTTGTAGGCAATAAAACATAAGAGCTGAAAAGAGCTATAAACTCCAAAGTCTAACCAGAGGGTACAGCTGATTCCAAGAAAATACCCCACCTACAGAATAAAGGGTGGCACAGTGGCACAGTGGTTAGCACTGCTGCCTCACAGCGCCAGAGACCCGGCTTCAATTCCCGACTCAGGTGACTGTGTGGAGTTTGCACATTCTCCCCGTGTCTGCGTGGGTTTCCTCCGGGTGCTTCGGTTTCCTCCCACAGTCCAAAGATGTGCAGGTCAGGTGAATTGGCCATGCTAAATTGCCCGTAGTGTTAGGTAAAGGGGTAAATGTAGGGGAATGGGTGAGTTGCGCTTTGGCAGGGCGGTGTGGACTTGTTGGGCCGAAGGGCCTGTTTCCACACTGTAAGTAATCTAGTCTAATAGTCTGTTTATTACTCCCTTAAAAAAATGTGGTATCTGAATAATTGTCTATTGGTCTGTATAGCGAATGTGTTATGTATATTGTATGATTAGAGTGATTTGCCACAACCCCTCGGTGCTGAATATGGTTGTCTCTGGCCTTCTCTATCTGCCCGTAGTCAGTCAAGAATCCCTTTGCTCTGTTTGTTAATTCACCAGAGCTCCTAAGGGACATGAAAGGCACCACATTCTCTTCCAGCCTTAACGGCAGGGGGAAATGGGTTTTGTTGACAAGCTGATGAATTACTACTTGGCCAAACATCCATGTCGCAATGATCCGTTGCCATAGCAATGGCTCCAGGTGATATCATTTTTGACGAGCAGCATAAACCAAATGACCAGAGGAGAACAGTCAGGAACATTTGCTTTTAAAAACGAATCTCTCTTTGGAGTGACTGAGTCAATTCATTTGAATCTTAATAATATGACTTCAGAATAAATGAATTAAAAGTGGATTGAATTACAAAGGTAGTGTGTTACCAGAGGCAAAAAAAAATCAGAGAATCTAAAGGACTATCGAGCCATCCATCTACCACTAAATCTGCTTTACAAACCCTTTTGTGAATTGCATTCCAGATAGTAAAATCTCACTGAAATTTAAAAGATCCTTATTACCCCTCTACTTATAGAGTCATAGAGATGTACAGCACAGAAACAGATCTTTCGGGTCCAACCCATCCATGCTAACCAGATATCTTAAATTAATCTGCCAGCACTTATGGGCCATTTGCCAGCATTTGGCCCATATCCCTCCAAATCCTTCCTATTCATATACCCATCCGGATACCTTTTAAATGTTGCAATTGTACCAGCCTCCATCATTTCTCCTGGCAGCTCATTCCACCCTCTGCATGAAAGAATTGCCCCCTGGGTCCCTTTTAAATCTTTCCCCTCTCACCTTAAACCTGTGCCCTTTCGCCAAATAGATTTAGTCTGTGTCTCATGGTTACTAACCTCCCATAAAACCATAAGATGTAGGAGTCATAGACTCATGTAGCACCGAAACAGACCCTTTGGTCCAACCAGTCCATGCCAATCATAATCTCAAACTAAACTAGCCCCACCTTCCTATCCCTCCAAACATTTCTAATTCATGTACTTATCTAAACATCTTTTAAACCTTGTAATGGTACCTGCATCCACCACTTCCTCTGGAAGTTCATTCCACACGTGAATCATTCTGTGTAAAAAAAAATTGCCCCTCATGTCTTTTAAATCTTTCTCCTCTCACTTTAAAAATATGCCCCCCACTCTTGAAGTCCCCCTACCCTAGGAAAAAGACACCTTATCTATGCCCCACATGATTTTATAAACCTTTATAAGGTCACCCTTCAAGCTTCTGCGCTCCAGTGAAAACAATCCCAACCTATCTAGTCTCTGCCCATAACTCAAACCTTATTCAATGAGAATCGATTGCCAATTCCACTCTGCTGCCATTTCCCCATCATCCTGGATTCTCTCGCTGATTAAAACCTTGTCTTGTGTGTTTCAATATAGATTCCTCTCATTCTTCTAAATGTCAATGCGTGCAGGCACAACCTCCTCATAAGACAGTCCCTCCTTGTCTGGTATCATCCTGTTGTACCTGCTCTTGACTGCCTCCAACATCAGTGTAAGAAAACTTAAAACTGGTCACGGTTTTCCCACTGGCGTCTGATTGGTGCTTTGTATAATTTTAGCAAAACCTCCCTAAATTTAACCTCCATTTCTTTTGAAAGAAGTCCAAGTCTCCATTTGCCTTCCCTATTACCTGCAGGAATTAGATGCGAGTTTGTTTTTGTGATCTATGCATGGAGGATCCTAAATCACTCTCTTCTGTCGCTTTCTGCTGTCTTTCTCCCTTTAAGTAATATTCCGCTCCTCCATCATCCATGTCACAGTGCATAACCTCACAATTCCACATACTGTATTCTACCTGCCAGATTTTTCCTCACTTGCTTAACCTGACTATATCCCTCTGCAGAGAGTGTCATCCTCACCACTTACCTTCCCACTTCCTTTTGTATCACCTTCAAACTTGGTTATAGTATATTCACTTTCCTCATCCAAGTCATTAATGTATATTGTAAATAATTGTGGCCTCAGCACTGATCCCTGTGGCCTGGAACTAGTTACGGGTTGTCATGCTGAAAATGCTCCCCTTAACCCACTGGCCAGGATGGAGTACCCGGCCATACACTCAAATCCTGGGAGGACCAGCTGGTGAGAGTACTCACTGACATCTTTAACTCCTCCTTACTATGATCTGAAGTCCTCATCCATTTCAAGAAAATCATCATCATCCTGGTGCCAAAGAGAAAGTATGCAGCGTGCCTCGATGACTACCACCTGGTGGCTCTGACCTCTATCATTATGAAGTGCTTCGAGAGCTTAGTCATGGCTTGCATCAACCCCAGCCTCCCAGATTGCCTTGGTTCTTCGTAATTCATCTACAGGTCCACATCAGGCACATGTACCATATCCCTACACTTATCCCTGAAACATCTGGATAGCAAGGACATCTTATTGACTACAGCTCCACCTTCAACCCTAAATCCAAACAAACTCATCCCCAAACTCCAAGACTAGGTTCTGCCTTCCCACTCTGTAACTGAGTCCTCGAGTTCCTGACCCATAGAGTGCAATCAGTAAGAATAGGTGACAACACCTCCTCTTCCATAATCCTCAACACTGGTGCCTCACACGGTTGAATACTCAGCCCCTGAATACAGGAAAGAGATTGAGTGCTTAGTAGCATGGCGTGAAGAGAACAATCTCTCCGTTAAATGTCAGCGAGATGAAGGAGCTGGTCATTGACTTCAGGAGGTGGGGTTGCCCTGCCTACGTCAATGGTGCTGAGGTGGAGATGTTCGAGAGTGTCAAGTTCCAGGGAATGATGATCACCAACAATCTGCCCAGTCCACTCAAATCAATGCTACCGTCAAGAAAGCGCAACAGCATCTTTATATCCTCAGGAAGCTAAGGGAATTCAGCATGTCCATAAGGACTCTTACCAATGTTAATAGGTGCACCATAGAAAACATCCTACCTGGATGTGTCACAGTGTGGTAAGGCAACTTCTCTTCCCAAGGCTGCAAGAAACTGCAGAGAGTCGTGAACACAGCCCAGTCCATTAAGCAAACCAACTTCCCATCCATTGACTCCAACAAGATTTCCTGCTGCTCCAGGAAAGCAACTAACATAATCAAACACACCCCCCATCTGGTTATAAGCTCTTCCACCCTCTTCCATCGGGCAGAAGGTATAAAAGTTTGAATAAACATACAAACAGGTTCAAGAGTAGCTTCGTCCCTGCTGTAATCTGACTTTTGAACAGACCTCTCAAATGTTAATCTGGATCTCTCTCTGTGTACCTCCTTTGTGGCAGTAAAATGGGTAGCACGGTGGCTCAATGGTTAGCACTGTTGCCTCACAATGCCAGGGACCTGCATTCGATTCCAGCTTTGGGCGACAGTCTGTGTGGAGTTTGCATTTTCTCCTCGTGTCTGCGTGGGTTTCCTCCGGGTGCTCCGGTTTCCTCCCACAGTCCAAGGATGTGCAGATCAGGTGAATTGGCCATGCTAGATTGCCCATCGTGATAGGTGCATTAGACAGAGGGAAATGGGTCTTCAGAGGGTCAGTGTGGACTAGTTGGGCCAAAGGGCCTGTTTCCACACTGTAAATAATTGAATCTAAACTCTATTCTGGTGCACTCTGTATAAGACAATCTGCCTGTAGTACATACAAAAGAAACCTTTCACTGTATCTCAGTACATGTGGCAACGATATGTCACACAATCAATTAATATCTTCTTGCCTTGTAAGCCTACATTTCCCATCTCCAAAACCCTCCCTCTGCCCTCGAATTAATTTAAAGCTGACTGTCTAGCCTGAGATATTGAATCAGCCAGGACACTGGTCCCAGCACAACTCAAGTGCAGCCCATCGCATGAGACCCACTTCCTTCTAGCCCAGCGCTGATGCCAGTGCCCCAGGAACAGAAACCCTTTCCAGTTTTTGAACCACACATTGAACTTCTTGACTGTATTTACCTGGTGCCTGGCTGCCCATGACTCATAGAGATGATTACTTCGGATGTTCTGCTTTTCAATGTAGCTCCCTGCTGTTCAAAGTTTTTCTGCAAAGCCCGCTGTCTAGTCCTAGCACCCCTAACCCACCAAAACCTGCCCCAGGCAACAGTTTCTCATGCTTTAATTTGTCAAGGCATTCATGGTGATGAATATATCTATGTAGTAGCCCGTTAGGTATATTTTCACAAAAATAACAAAATCTATGAACCTAAATCATCGTCACCAGTCAGCTGCCTTCAGGCTAAAGTCAATAGCAATGTTTTTGGGCTTTATCATGAAGACTGCCTGATTTATTTATGTAACAACATTCAGAAATTAATAAAATGGTGGTTTCTTGAAATGATAATGCTTTTCATTATTTGTTTCCATTTTATTGTCAAAAACGAGCAAGCTGTGGACTCATACAACTAACACCAGGGAAGCAAAGACAATAGATTAGATTACTTACAGTGTGGAAACAGGCCCTTCGGCCCAACAAGTCCACACTGACCCGCCGAAGCGCAACCCACCCATTCCCCTACATTTACCCCTTTACCTACATACGGGCAATTTAGCATGGCCAATTCACCTGACCTGCACATCTTTGGACGGTGGGAGGAAACCGGAGCACCCGGAGGAAACCCACACAGACACGGGGAGAACGTGCAAACTCCACACAGTCAGTCGCCTGAGGCGGGAATTGAACCCAGGTCTCTGGCGCCGTGAGGCAGCAGTGCTAACCACTGTGCCACCGTGCCGCCCACAATGCTTCCATCAATACGACTGCACCAGCTGCTGCGTGGAAGGGAACAGTGCCCACTCCTGACTGGTTAGGCCGCTAACCCATCTGGTAATGGATGTGGGTATCATCAAAATTAGCCAGAAGAGGTTTGGATTATTGGCTATGGCAGCAGCACTTCGGCAAGCACTTCAAGGACAAAGGGCACTGATTCAAAGAATGAGTGAGGAGGTGATGATCAGGATGTAGCAATGGTGACAGGTGTGAGCAGCTGGGGGAAGCAGGTCTTCATACCCAGCATCGATATTCAGATAAGCATTTCTATAAACTTACAGTGCTCCTTTGAAGAAACGTTAACTTGGCCACTGTCACCCCGGATGAATCTGAAAATAAACAGTGAACCAGTTTTGCATGGGTTTTGCTGACTTATAAATGCAAAAGGCATAACACCTGCTTTAAAGCCTCCTGTTTGATATTTATTTCTTTATGTGATAACATGAACAGTGCTTTTCCAGCTCTCGATAAATTTGTGCATGTTCATTGAAGACCTGGACATATGTTTATAGCAACAAAAAAAGAAATTGCTGGGAAGTCTCAGCAGATCTGGTGGTGAAGTAACCCTGTAGAGCCCAGTATCCAGTCACCAGGTCGCTGTTTATTTACAAGTAGACAATCCTTGACACTGATCCAGCTCCCTCAGAGCCAGCTCTCAGATTGAACAGAACCTCTAACACTCCTGTCTATATCTGTCAGCCAGAGCTCCCTGATTGGACCAGATTAACAGTCCCAATAAGAAAATTTAGATTCTACAAGGTCTATCTAGTTGACCTCATTATCATCACCACATCCCTCCTCCCCTAAGTCTGAGGACAGAGGCCGGTTCTTTGTTTTGTGGTTCCTCCTGGGCCTTTTAGCACTGGGTCAGGTTTCCAAACTCTGCTTCTGATACAGGTGGTGTGTAATGCACAGTAGCTTCACTATTGCACCTGGAGTGTCTCGAAAGAAACTAATTCTCTTCTTCAGAAGGCAAAGGCATCAGGTGACAACAGCCTCTGTGTCCATCTCAGATTCTGAGGTATCTTCAGCGCTTGGCAGAGATGGAGAACCCATGAGTTCCAATAACCTTTCCAACTGTCCCGATGAGCTGGGTACATGTTGCTTCCTCACTGGTTGTGAATTTGCAGCTTTCATACAGTCCACATGCTTTTTCAGGGCCATCGCTTCCTACCCGAAACTTGTACGTCAGTGGACCTGACCTTGTGTCGATCTCTTACCCACGCAGGGCCATTCCAATGGTTCCTACACCAAACTTTGTCCCCTGAAGTAGATTGTCACTCTCAATTAGCAGAGTCTTGTATCAAGCAATGGGGTTCCTGATGCTGTTTCCCTCACCCCCAGGTCCGGGCAGATCAGGACTCCACTCCCCATTAGAAACTCTGCTGGAGCTGTCCCTGTAATTGCATAAGGGATGGTCCTTTAATCAAATTGGAATCAGAACAGTTTGGTGTCTACTGAAGCTGTAGGCTGTTTCTTTAAGCCTGCCCTCAGAGTTTGGACTGCTCTTTCCGCTAGACCATTGAATGATGGATGGTATTGAGCTGTCCATATACATTGAATACCATTCAACTTTAAGAAATACTCAAATTCCCTGCAGGTAAACGATGACCAGTTATCTGTGACCAACACTTTTGGAATCTGTGTATTGTAAAAGATGCAGCACCCCCTGTGTGAAAATATTGCCCCTAAGGTCCCTTTTAAATCTTTCCACTCTCACCTAAAACCTAAGCCCTCTAATTTTGGATTCCCTTACCCTGGGGAAAAGACTTCGTCTATTTTCCTTATTCATGCCCCTCATAATTTTATAAGCCTCTTTAACGTCACACCTCAGTCTCCGACATTCCAGGGAAAACAGCCCCAGCCTCTTCAGCCTCTCCCTATAGCTCAAATCCTCCAACCCTGGCAACATCCTTGTAAATCTTTTCTGCAATCTTTCAAGTTTCACAACAGCCTTCCCGTAGCAGGGAGACCAGAACTGAATGCGGTATAGCTTTCACTCAAGTTATCTTCCCCAAGCTCAATCAGCCTGTCCACTTCCTTGGAATACTCTGCAACTCATATACTCCACTTGCCTCATTTTCCAATGATAAAGTCACTTGTAGTGTTTGTTTGAAGTTTGGGCTTCAAAAAGTGGAACACTGGAGCAGGAGACTCGACATAGATTAGATTACTTACATTAGATTACTTACAGTGTGGAAACAGGCCCTTCGGCCCAACAAGTCCACACCGCCCCGCCGAAGCGTAACCCACCCATACCCCTACATCTACATCTACCCCTACCTAACATTACGGGCAATTTAGCTTAGCCAATTCACCTGACCGGCACATTTTTTGGAGTGTGGGAGGAAACCGGAGCACCCGGAGGAAACCCATGCAGACACGGGGAGAACGTGCAAACTCCACACAGTCAGTCGCCTGAGGCGGGAATTGAACCCGGGTCTCCGGCGCTGTGAGGCAGCAGTGCTAACCACTGTGCCACCGTGCCACCCACATTAGCGCATTAGGCCTTCATCAGGAAGCGCTTCACCGAAATGTCGACACTCCTTCTCCTCGGATGCTGCCTGACTGACTGTGCTTTTCCAGCACCACATTTTTTGACTCTGATCTCCAGCATCTGCAGTCCTCACTTTCTCCTGGTCCAATTGGGCTTCACCTGGTAGATGCTTTCACATGGTTCCATCATTAATCCCACATATCAAACAGTCGCTCAGTGTCTCATTAAGGGTTAAACCAAAATTATATGCCTCTGCCCCTCGTCTTAACCTAGTCAAAAGTCCCGATGTGGATTCTCCTGGTTATTGGATTGCCGAGTAAAACCGATAGCATCTCAGATTTAGAGGAGGCTTAGGGCCATAATATTGCTAAACTAAGGCCATCAGCAAAGGTTTTAGTATCTGGTGTCTCAGGGAACGTTAGGCTGCTATTAACTGAAAAGGCTGTGGGTTCCTAAGCTGTCAGGAGAGTTACTCACCACTTTTCACCTGCCCCAATGTCATTTGCCCAGAACAAATATCGCATTCTATCCACACACTGGGCCCAGTCTTCGACAGCAGGCTTGAATGAATCAAGCTTCCCAAATAACAGCATGATGCCAGAAATACTCACCCCAACTCAAAGAAAACAGTTTTGAGTGAATTTCTTCAGGAGTGTGCTAATCTCTTGTCACCACTGAAAAAACTCCTCGAAGGCCTAGTATCCCCTCGCTAAGTCACTTTTTAAATATATATGGAGAGTCCTTGGCACGGATCCAGCTCTTTCAGAGCCAGCTCTCAGAGTGAACAGAACCTCTGACACTCCTGTTTATATCTATCAGTCAGGGCTCCCTGATTGGTCCGGATTAAGCGCCCCAATCAGAGAACTCATATTCTATGAGGTCCTCCTGACTGACCTCATTATAATCATGACAGCAACACCTCTAAAGGTGCTGCCAGACCTGCTGAGAGCTTCCAGCAATTTTTGTTTTTGCTTCAGATTTCCAACATCTGCAGTTCTTCCGTTCATTTTATCATATGTTTACAGCATGTGGAAAACGGGTAATGCTGCCTACTTGGTACAGCCTCTGAAAAGAAAGACAACTTTGTAGCGAATCCCTACAGTGTGGTAACAAGCCCTTCGACCTAACTAGCTCACACTGACCCTCTGAAGAGTTACCCACCCACACCCATACCCCTATCCTAATATCCTATGTTTGCCCCTAACTAATGCACCTAGCCTACACATCCCTGGACACTATGGACTGTGGGAGGAAACCGGAGCACCTGAAGGAAACCCATGCAGACACGGGGAGAATGTGAAAACTCCACATAGACAGTCGTTCAAGGCTGGAATCAAATTCAGGTCCCTGGCGCTGTGAGGCAGCAGTGCTAACCACTGAGCCACCATGTCTCATTACCCCTTCCAGAAAAGACTCAAACTTTTTCAAATGCAGTGCAAGTGTAATGATGTTTATGTAAGCCATGATGTTAACAGTAGTCGTTTTCATACGCGATAAGACCATAAGACATGGGAGTAGAAATCCAGCCATTCAGCCCATTGAGTTCGCTCTGCCATTCAATCATGGTTGATAATTTTCTCAACCCCATTCTCCTGCTTTCTCACCGTAACCATTGATTCCCCGTGACAACCAAGAACCTATCTATCTTGATTTTAAATATACTCAATGACCTGGCCTCCACAGCCTTCTGTGGCAGTGAATTCCTTACCTTTCCCACTCTCTGGCTGTTGAAGTTTCTCCTTATTTTCGTTTTGATAGGTCTTCCCTTTACTCTAAGGCTGTGCCCTCGGGTCCTAATCTCTCCTACCAATGGAAACATCTTCCAAACATCCACTCTGTCCAGGCCATTCAGTATTCTGTAAGTTTCAATTCAATCCCACCCCTCATCTTTCTCAACTCCATCGAGTATTAACCCAGAGTCTTCAAATATTCCTCATATGTGAAGCTTTTCACCCGTTGGATCATTCTCGTGAACCTCCTCTGAATCTGCTCCAGGAGCAGTAATCGTTCCTGAGATATGGGGCCCAAAATAGATAGGGCGGCACGGTGGCCCAGTGGTTAGCACTGCTGCCTCACAGCGCCAGAGACCTGGGTTCAATTCCTGCCTCAGGCGACTGACTGTGTGGAGTTTGCACATTCTCCCCGTGTCTGCGTGGGTTTCCTCCGGGTGCTCCGGTTTCCTCCCACAGTCCAAAGATGTGCAGGTCAGGTGAATTGGCCATGCTAAATTGCTCGTAGTGTTAGGTAAGGGGTAGATGTAGGGGTATGGGTGGGTTGCGCTTCGGCGGGGCGGTGTGGACTTGTTGGGCCGAAGGGCCTGTTTCCGCACTGTAAGTGATCTAATCTAATCTAAAAAAACTGCTCACAATACTCCAACTGTGGCCTGTCCAGAGCCTTATAGGGCCTCAGGAGTATATTCCTGCTTTCTCTCAAGATAGCTGCTAACACTTTATTTGCCTTCCTAACTACTGACTTAACCTGCAAGTTTTCCTCGAGAGAATGCTGGATTAGAACCCCCAAGTCTCTTTGCACTTCAGACTTCTGAATTTTCTCCCTATTTTGAAAATAACCCATGCTTCTATTCTTCCCCTCAAAGTGCATGACCTTACACTTTCCCAAGTTGTACTCCATCTGCCACCTCATCGCCCACACTCCTAACCTGTCCAAATCCTTCTGCAGCCTTCCCACCGCCTCAATGCAACCTGTCCCTCTACTGATCTTTGTATCATCTGCAAACTTAGCCAGAATGCCCTCAGTTCCCTCATCCACATCATTAATGTATAAAGTGATAAGTTGTTGTCCCAATACTGAGCCTTGGGGAACACCACTTGTCACTAGCTGCCATCCTGAGAAGGATCCTATTATCCCCACTCTCTGCTTTATCCATGCTAGCACCTTGCCTCTAATACCATGGGCCCTTATCTTACTCAGTAGCTTCCTGTGTGGCACCTTGTTAAAGGCTTTCTTGAAGTCCAGGTAGATAACATCCATTGGCTCGCAGTCGAACCTGCTCGTTACTTCCTTAAAGAATTCTGGAAAATTTGTTAAGTCTGACCTCCCCTTGTTGAAACCATGCTGACTTTGCCCTATTTTACCATATACTTCCAAGTATTCAGAAATCTCATCTTTCACAATGGACTCCAAAATTTTACCCATGACTGAGGTTATCACAAACAGCAATGAAAAAGAACACTCTCCAGGAAAGCAAGCAACTCAGCACGGTGGCCCAGTGGTTAGCACTGCTGCCTCACAGCACCAGGGACCTGGGTTCGATTCCAGCCTCAGGTGACTATCTATGTGGAGTTTGCACATTCTCCCTGTGTCTGCATGAGCTTCTTCCCACAATCCAAAAATGTGTAGATTAAGTGGATTGGGTGTACTAAGTTGCCCATAGTATCTAGGAATCTGCAGGCTAGATGAGTTAGCTATCTGAAATGGATGTTTACTGGGAAAGGGTGGAGGTTTGATCTGGATAGGATGCTCTTTGGAATATTGGAGAGGACACAATGGACCAAATAGCCTACTCCCACACTGTAGTGATTCTGTGATACTCCACTAAGCTCTTTGAATGTCTAAAACCATAGACTTCTGACATAACACAGTTGGAAGTTTATCAGTACAAGTCCCACTTGTAAAACACATAACCTAGACTGGCTTCAGCATAATATTGATTGACTGCTGTATTGTTGGAGCTGAGATAGAAGAGAAATGAGCAAGAGTCATACAACCTTCGAGTCTGCTCTAAATTACAAGTGACTGTGGCTGACCTTTGACCTCAACTTCACTTTCCCTCTCAACCTTTGTATTCCTAATCCTTAAATAATCAAAAGTCTGTTGAGCTTATTCTCAAATGTATTCAATGAATGAACATTAGGGGTAGGGAATTCTAAATGTTAGTGAAGAAATTTGTTCACATCTCAGTTGTAAATGACTAATGTATTTTCCCAAGACTACAAACTCTGCAGCCAGGCAAAACATCCTCTCAGCATCTACTGTGCCACATTCTCTGAGAATTTTACATGTTTCATCGAGATCACTTCCCGTTCTTATAAATCCCAGAGAGTATTCGCTCATTCAACTCAATCTGTCTTCATAGGACAGGATCTCTCATCCCAGGATGCAACTTCATGAGCCTTCATGACACTCCCATCACCACCTCTCCTCTCCTCCATGGCATATCCTTCAGGAGATCAGGAGATCAGAACTACACAGTATTCCCTTGTGTGATAAACACAGAAGATCGGGGAAGGAGGAGACCGTTCGGCCCTTTAAGCTGCTCCACCATTTTCACCATCATGGCTGATCATCCAACTCAATAGCCTAGTCCTGTTTTCTCCCCATAACCTTTGACCCCATTTGCCCCAAGTGCTATATCTATCTGCCTCTTGAGCACTTCCAATGTTTTGGCATCAACTACTCCCTGTGATAATGAATTCCACAGGCTCACCACTCTTTGGGTGAAGAAATGTCTCCTCAACTCCATCCTAAATGGTCTGCCCGAATCCTCAGACTGTGACCCCTGGTTCTGGACACACCCACCATTGGGAACATCCTCCCTGCATCTACTCTGTCTAGTTCTGTTAGAATTTTATAAGTCTCTCTGAGATCCCTCCTTCACTTGTCTGAACTCCAGTGAAAATAATCCTAATCTAGTCAATCTCTCCTCATGCGTCAGTCCCACCATTCTCGGAATCAGCCTGGGAAACCCTTGTTGTACTCGCTTGAGAGCAAAAGCATCCTTCCTTAGGATGGAGACCAAAACTGCACACAATATTCTTGGTGTGGCCTCACCAAGGCCCTCTATCACTGCAGCAACACATCGCTGCTCCTGAACTCGAAACCTGTCACAATGAAGGCCAGCATACCTTCTTTACCGCCTTCTTTACCTTCTTTACCACCTGCTGCCCCTGCATGCCTACCTTCAGCAACTGGAATACAAGGGCACCCGGGTCCCACTGCACATTCCCCTTTCCCAATTTACAGCTATTCAGGTAGTAATCTACCTTCTTGTTTTTGCTTCCAATGTGAACAACCTCACGTTTGTCCTAATCATCTGTCATTGATTTGCCCACTCCCCCAAACTGTCCAGATCGTGCTGAAGGATCTCTACATCTGCGTCACAGCTCACCCTCCCACCCAACTCTGTATCATCTGCAAACTTTGAGTTGTTGCATTTTGTTCCCTCTTCCAAATCATTAATATATATTGTGAATAGCTGGGGCCCTTGCACCAATCCATGTGGATTAGGAATATGCAGATTGAGAGGGAAAGTGGCGTCGAGGTCAAAGGTCAGCCACGGTCTCTTGCATGTCAGAATAGACCCGAAGAGAGTCATTTTTTATGGCTCATTTTTCTTATATCTCAGCTCCAACAATACAGCAGTCTATCCTTGTGGTCTCACCCATTTCATGTATAATTGCTGAAAAGCTTCCATAATCCTACATTCCAACCTGCTGCTTTAACTGATTGCTTGTTATATCTCCATATTAATTTTCTTCCATTTGTATGATTCTAAATTAACCCCTCTCTCAAATAATAAGGAATATTCTGAATTGTTTCTTCCTATTTTTAGTGCCTTGAGTTTTTCTAGTACTTTTTCTTAATTGGTATTAACTACTGGCACGGTGGCCCAATGGTTAGCACTGATGCCTCACAGTGGCAGGGATCCTGCGTTCAATTCCAGCCTTGGGTGACTGTCTGTGTGGCACCTACATGTTCTCCTCATGTCTGTGTGGGCTTTCTTCCACAATCCAAAGGTGCACAGATTAGGTGAATTGGCTGTGCTAATAGTGTTTAGGAATGTGTAGGTTAGGTGCATTTGTCAGGGGGACATGTAGCGTTCTGAGGAATGGGTCTGTGTGGGTTACTCTTCAGAGTGTTGGTGTGGACTTGCTGGGCTGAATAGCCTGTTTGAACACTGTAGGGATTCTATTATGCCCTTTTATTGGATCCTTGTTTCCAAACATATTCCAAAATGTTTTGTTTTGTCTCTTTTGTTGTGAGGGCAGATGTATGGGGCTGGATTTTCCCCTTGGTGGCAGGAATCAGGAATTGGATGGATTTCCTCACATTTCCTGACTGGCAATGACTTCTTCACATTACCTTCATGGTTGGTGACAAGGATGAGCTGGTGTTGGTACCTCTGCCTCTCAGACAGGCTGGAGATGGACATGGAGATGGGCACACAGGGATATGGATAGGTTAAAAGACCCGACATACATGAGGATATTGGCCCATTCCTGGAGATGAATATAAGGCCCTTCAACCCTCAAGTCCTCACCCCTATCCATAGCCTGAAATACCCAACAAACCCCTCCTTTAGTAATCAATACATACCAATGAGCAAACCTTTGCCCTAACAGTAGGTGGCACGGTGGCTCAGTGGTTAGCACTGCTGACTCACTGCGCCAGGGACCCAGGTTCAATTCCAGCCTCGGGTGACAGTCTACGTGGAGTTTGGGAGGAAGTGGGTCTGCAGATGCAGATATTGTTCAGGGATGTGTAGGTTAGGTGCATTAGACATGGGAAACGTATGGTTATATGGTAGGGGAATAGGTCTCAGTGGGATACCCTTCAGAGGGTCTGTGTGGACTTGCTGGGCTGAAGGGCCTGTTTCTACACTATAGGGATGCTATGGCAACATGAAGAAACCTTTGAGAAACTTACACGTCTATCAAAAGGAACAAAATTCTACATCAAAATCACCTTTAAAAATGCTATCTGCTCATAAATTTGAGATAATAATCAAACTACTTTGAAATCTATTTTTTAAAATCCTCTTAATTGTTCATAATTCTGTTAGTATAACCAAACTCACGGTACCCTGGACAGCTATTCCAATAATGCCTGCTGAGCTGAATCCATTAGTGGGGTTGGAATGCAGCCAGATATTCATAATAAGATTTTAGGAAACCTTCCAGAGTTGAATATATTATAGCTTTTGAAGTCGAATAGAAGCTCAGCCTTTGTCAATTTCCTGAACGGTGAAACAGATGACTAACATCAGAGGTTGAGGGGTGACTTTATAGAGGTTTACAAAATCATGAGCAGTATAGATAACGTGAAGGGCAGGTGTTTTTTCCCTAGGGTGGGGCATTTCAAGACTAGGAGGCGTAGTTTTAAGGTGAGAGGAGAAAAATTTAACAAAGACATGGGGGAATTTTTAAAAAATGGAGTGGCTTGCAAGTGGAATGAACTTTGAGAGGGAGTGATGTTACAATGTTTAAAAGACATTTGGATAAGTATGTGAATAAGAAAGGTTTGGAGGGATGTGGGCCAAACGCAAGCATGCGGGACTAGTTTAGTTTGGGATTATAGTCGGCATGGACTGGCTGGACCAAAGGGTTTGTTTCCGTGTTGCTTTGTCCCCTTTTTTGTTATTCTGTGCTGATTTCCAATCTTCAGGCTTGCTATTATTTCTCAGAAGTATCCTTTAAATCGATTACAGTCCTTGGTTGTCTTGATTAGCCACAGTCTCACTACTTTTCCTGTGATGTTTTGATTCCTCAAGGATGCTTGTTGAGAATTTAAAAACAAAATTAGGTTGTTTGCTATTGATTATTTACCATTGTATCTTTGAATTTCCCAATCTGAACTGACTTGCCATCATATGCCAGCATAAATACTTTATAGAGTCATAGGACAGATTGAATTTAGCCCCAGACAGAGCTAAGAGATGGGAGATACTGTTCAAATCAGGTGAAAATTCATGTGATGGACAGCCTGTCTCCTTCCTGTCTCAATTAGAATCCCTGCAGTATTCAAACAGGCCATTTGGCCCAACAAGTCCACGTCAACCCTCTGAAGAGTAACCCACCTAGACCCATTCCCCTACCCTATGAATCTACATTTACCCCTGACTAATGCACTTAACCTACACATCCCTGAATTAAGTCAGGGACTATGGAGACCAAGGTTGACTCCAAGTCAATTGAAGCCTTTAAATGGCAGGGGCTTTCTGCAATATGTGAGATGGTTGCCAGGTAAGCTGTATGCTGTTCGGAATGTGGACCCCAATTGGGCATCCCCCTGCCCTTGGAAGAACTCTGTTGGCATCATGGTCCACTTCCGCAAGACAATCTGCTGCTGCCCTCCATACCAATGCTCCATTATTCCATTTCATGTCAGCCTTTGGTTTCAGTTTACTCTGGTTAGATTCCATGCTATCCCATTGAAGTTGACCATTTGCAATTTTATTCAATTTAGAAGTCCTCTTTTTAACCTGACCTACATCACTCTTAAATCCAATATTAAATTCTATCATGCTCTGATCACTCTTTTACATCAGGTCATTACCTTGGATCACTGCACAAAACTTGATCTTTAATTGCACGTTTGCTCATTAATTTCTTGATCCATTTGCCTGCAAAACTGTATGCATTGCATCAATTCATCCACAAAGCTACATTTGCACAATCATTGTGCCAGTTTATATGAGAATTAAATAGCCCATGATTAGTGAATTACCCTCATTGCATGCTCCTTTAATTTTCCAATCTATGCTCTGTCCAACACTGTCATTACTGTTAGCATGCCAATAAACTATCTCACTATTTTGTTTTTTCCTGCATTTTGCTATTTCTTAGCCTCATTCAGTGGGCAGAACCTTCTGTTATGGAGTACGTGTTCAATGGAGGCTTAGAACTGGGCATCAGTTGGTGGTGTATTGACGTTTCCCATACAGTTTTATTGCTGTCAGCCAGTTATACATGCATGTGTGAGGAGAATGCATGACTTTGTTATGAGGGAAGCAGGGAGCTGACCCCTCGCTGTTACATTATGGGATCAAAGCTCCTGATGTAATATTTAAAGAGATTGACTTATTGTTTTGTCACATGTACCTAGGTACAATGAAAAGTTTAGTTTTGCCATCAGTGCAGGCAGACCACAGCAAACAAGGACATACAGATCATAGGGTGCTTTGACAGAGCGAGGTGTACAGGGTTACAGCTACACAGGAGGTGTGTAAAGCAAGATAAACATTAGGTTTGAATTAGAGACACCCATTCAGCAATCTAATAACAGCAGGGAGGAAGCTGTTCTCGAATCTGTTTCTACATGTGTTTAAGCTTCTGCCTGGTGGAAGAGGTTAGAAGGGGGTATTACCAAGGTGGGAGGATAAAGCATTAGCTTTCAGAGTGCTGCTCCTTCATCACCACCTCAAAAGTGATTCTGAGTAAGCCTGTTGGACTTTAACCTGGTGTTGTGTGATTTTTAACTTTGTCCTATTGGAGGGAAACAAGACACACATTGACTTAGACGCAGGTGCAGGAGTTTCCATTGTTTCAGCAGCACTGGGAAAAGGACTCTGTTCAGGCATCACACAAAAAAGATTACATGCCCAGCAGTTATTGAACTCAATGCCATTGGAGGATTGAATGCATCCTTTATATCTATATATTAAAAAAAACCTTATATATGATCTTAAACCAGAGCTGTTCACTCTTAAGCAGGAAAGTTTGCACCAATGTGCATATGTTTCAGAGTAGAGGAAATGGAGAGGCAACAGGATTTGCCTGAAACCCTCAGAGCTGAATTTCCACAACTAATGTTGGCTCTAGGAAAGCTGAATGCAGCATACTACAACTGACTGCATCCTGAAACAAAGCCAGTATTTACACCAAGAAACATTCCTCATTCAATCGCGCCAAAGGTAAAGAAGGGAATTAATGTTGAAGTAATTGATTATCTCATGCATGATTCATTTTGGAAGGTTGAATTTGAATGTAGATTTCAGGTTTAAAGGCAGGATTCTTGGAGGAACAGAGGGATCTTGGGGTTCACACTCAGAGATCCCTCAAAGTTGACACCCAAGTTGATCTGGTTGTTAAGAAGGCCTATGGTGTGTTGGCTTTTAATAGTGGAGGACTGAGTTTTAAGAGCTGCAAAGTTATGCTGCAGCTCTATAGAGCCCTGGTTAGACCACACTTAGAACATTGTATTAAGCCCTGGTTGCCTCATTATAGGAAGGATGTGGAAGCTTTAGTGAGGGTGCAGAGGAGATTTAGCAGGATGCTGCCTGAAATGCAAAGCATGTCTTATGAAGAGAGGTTGAGGGAGCTAGGGCTTTTCTCATTGGAGCGAAGAAGGATGAGAGGTGACTTGATTGTGGTGTACAAAATAATGAGAACCATAGATAAAGTGGATAGTCAGAGACTTTTCTGCAGGGCAGAAATGGCTATCAGGAAGGGTCATAACTTTAAGGTGATTGGAGGAAGGTTTAGGGGAAGTGTCAGAGATAGGCCCTTCACACAGAGAGTGGTGGGTATGTGGAATGCACTGCCAATGGTGGTAGCAGAGTCAGATAGATTAGGGACTGTTAAGTGACTCTTGGATAGGCACATGGATGATAGTACAACGAACGGTATGTAGGTTAGTCTGATCTTAGAGTAGGGTAGAAGATTGGCACAACATTGAGGGCTGAAGGGCCTGTACTGTGCTGGACTGTTCTATGCTCTATGTTCTATGATAGATCCAAAAAGCTGGAGCTCTGATGTGGTCCTAGGGCCAAAACCCAATCAATCTATCAGAATATGAATAGATCTTGCATAGCTGAATAAAGGAGCTGGATGTGTATTTCATCCTATGTTGTGGGTGGACAAGAACTTAGCAAAAATAATGAATCTACTGGAAAAATTGGGGGTTAGAAATGACCTAGTGATGAAAAGACCTCATTGCTCATCAATCTTCATGACTCATGAGATTTTGTTACACCATATTATTATGGCATCACAAAAGCACTAGAAATCATCCAGAAAATAATGGCATAGATGGAATTATATGTTGATGTCCTGATGCATGGATCCACTCAAACAGAACATGACACTGGAATGTGAGCTCTACTCCAGTGATGCAAAGCATTCCCTCCAATTTTCACAGCCAACTGTCAAGTTCCTTGGCATATTATAGTTGGATCAATTGCCAGAGTTGCCCAGAGATTCAGGGATAGGGCAAATCAAGTCACAAAGTTACTGTCCAACTTAGTTGTCAACACATAGCCACATCAGCGGGTACAAGACTATACCTCACAAAAACCGAAAGAACTGCGGAAGCTAGAAATCAGGAACAAGAACGGAAGTTGCTGGAAACGTTTTAGATTAGATTAGATTCCCTAAAGTTCGGCAGGTCTGGCAGCATCTATGAAGAGAAATCAGGGTTCATGTTTTGGGTCCCAGTTGTGATGAAGGGTCACCAGAAACGTTAACTATGAATTCTGTTCACAGATGCTGTCTCTTCTGTTGAGCTTTTCCAGCAAACTTTATTTTTATTTGTGACAAGATTATAAATGGTGTCAGAAGGAAACACAAAGAGATTTTTTGAGAAAACCAAAGAGGTATTGATATCACCTGATATTTTACTCACTATGATGCAGAGTTGCCTACTATCATTGTCTAGATGTATTTATATGGGATGGAAAGTTTCAGTTGGCTGGAAAGAATACAATTACAATACAGAGTCAGAAAGTGTGGCGCATTCCAGCAATAATAACTCCTGATGTAACTGGATTAATTGGTCACCTATCCAATGAGTTGGAGGGGAGTATCAGAAACAGAACAGGTCCTTAATAATGTAAGCAGTCAGCATTCCTATCACACACAGATGCAGGTTTAGCACAGTGGTTCATATTCCAACAAGGAGGGCCATGGAATACCTCTAGGTAGACCTTTGACAAGGAGACTTCTTCTGAGAACAAATACAGCACAAATAGAATCAGAGATTGTGAGTGCAGAAGGAATTACTGATATCTTGTTCCCAAACACCAACATCTTCTAAGAAAGGCAGCATTACATATCACAGCATGTTGTCAAATAATTACAACTCAAGCTCAGAGGCAATTAGTTCCTTGCCCTTGCACAGCCTCTGGGTTCTTGGATTTCTTTGTAAATTATGCCCTGTTGATGCCACTTGATCATAGAGTCAGAGAGCTGTACAGCACAAAACAGACCTTTCCGTCCAACTTGTCCGTGCTGACCAGATATTCTATATTAATCCAGTCCCATTTGCCAGCACTTGGCCCATATCCCTCTTAACCCTTTTTATTCACGTACCCATCCAGATGCTTTTTAAATGTTGCAATTGTACCAGCCTCCACCACTCCCTCTGGCAGCTCATTTCATGCAGGCACCACCCTCTGTGTGAAAAAGCTGCCCCTTAGTTCCCTTTTAAGTCTTTTCCCTCTCATCCTAAATCTATACCCTCTAGTTCTGGACTCCCCCACTCCAGGGAAAAGACCTTGGCTATTCACCCTGTCCATGCCCTCAAGATTTTAAAAACCTCTATAAGGTCATCCCTCAGCCTCCAATGCTCTAGGGAAAACAGCCCCAGCCTGTTCAGCCTCTTCCAATTCCTCAAACCTCCAACCCCAGCAATATCCTTATAAATCTTTTCTGAACCCTTTCAAGTTTCACAACATCCTTCCTATAGCAGGGAGACCAGAATTGCACGCAATATTCCAAAAGTGGCCTAACAAATGTCCGGTACAGCTACAAATTGATTTCCCAACTCCTAGACTCGATGCTCTAACCAATAAAGGAAAGCATACCAAATGCCTTCTTTACAATCCTATCTACCTGAGACTCCACCTTCAAGGAGCTATGAACCTGCACTCCAAGGTCTCTTTGTTCAGCAACACTCCCTAGGACCTTACCATTAAGTGTATAAGCCCTGTCTTGATTTGCCTTTCCAAACTTCAGCACCTCACATTTATCTAAATTAAACTCCATCTGCCCCTCCTCAGCCCATTGGCCCATCTGATCAAGATCCTGTTGTACTCTTCTTAGCTGTCCAATTTTGGTGTATCTGCAAACTTACTAATCATATCACCTATGTTCACATCAAAATCATTTATATAAATAACAAAAAGCAGTGGACACAGCATCGATCCTTATGGCACACCGCTGGTTCAGTGGTGGCCTCTAATTACTTCTGTTTCACAGAAATGACTGTGATCAATCTATGATCAAGGTAAAAACAATGACTGCAGATGCTGGAAACCAGATTCTGGATTAGTGGTGCTGGAGGAGCACAGCAGTTCAGGCAGCATCCAAGGATTTCGCTGCTCCTTGGATGCTGCCTGAACTGCTGTGCTCTTCCAGCACCACTAATCCAGAATCAATCTATGATCAATCAATCAATCACATGGTGAAGATTATTTGTGGCCAGGATTTGTATCCCAAATGGTCAGACACTGCATGCATTTCACATGGAGGGTGCAGTGATTACAGATGTCTTCAGCCTGCATTGTGTGAGTTAATTAAAGCAATTGCCCTTTGAAGGGCCTGACATCGCTCACAAGGAGAGCCCCAGTGTTTAGACTGAGAAGTAAACACTCCATCCACTTTGGATGTGGTCATTGTCATCATCCTTTTCCATTAGGTTAGGAGGTTGGGCTTGGCAAGTGATTGGCTGGTTCTGCCTGGCAATCAAGGTCCCCAAAGACTGGCATGCGTTTCTTCTCGGTGCTCCCTGTCAAGCTCATCAGTACTGAGCTTCCACATGCTCCCACACATCTCCTCGGAATACGACTTCATCTCCCAACATTAACCCCCCCATTAACCCTGGCCCTACTCCTTCACCATGCAACCAACCATGCAATACTGTTCCCCTGTTAAAGCCAGCTGATTATGGTGATTGGTGACACTCATTTCTGCAGTAACCCATGTCCTGTAATGACTATTGCCTCCCCATCCAAATAGGTATTTTTAATCAACCTGTTCAGACGTGTTATGAGACACCACGGGAGCAAATGGGACTTGAACACAGGTCTTCTGGCCCAGAGGCAGGGACACTACCACTGTGCCACAACAGCCCCTCAGATATTCAGTATCAGATATTGATATTTTCTCACCAACTTGCTCCGTGATGTTATTACACCCCTGGGAAACAGATGGGACTTGAACCTAGCCCTTCTGGCTTAGAGGTGGGGACATTACTACTGGTTCATAAAAACTCTCTTTCCACCCTGATGTGTTGATTTCCATCCTGCTCAATGATTATATTCTCTGCATTCCAACACATTGTCTCCAATCCCCAGAACTGACTTCCTCAACTTCCTTAACAGTAATGGCCCCTCAACTTTCACTCAACTGACCCTCGGGTCTGACGGTCGGCCAGTCCCTGACCAACCAAGATGGACGACCCCAACAAAAGGGAGACTGGGCATTAACCCATTTCTGTGCAGATCTGTTGTCACAAATTCCCAAAGTGTTTGCACTGGACTGCAGGGCTAACCATGTCCTACTAACCTGACTGTAGTGATATGGACCGCTGACACCAAGACTGACCAAGCCACTGGACTGGTACGGGACACTGCCCTTGACTTATTGTGTCAGAATCGACTGAAGGCTTTCTCCCTTAACTTGACCCAGGATTGCTTCGCTAGCAATATGAGACCTGACCGTTTAGTTGAAGCACAATGTGTTTGCCACATGCTGCAGGTGTGGCATTGATGTAGTTCACTGCCCGAGAGCAACATGTCGACTCCCTCTGACTGATCACTGCTGACAACCATGACTAGCTGCCTGGCTTTGGGTCTGTGCTAACAGCAAGATATGACAGAAGCACCGTTAACCTTTTAACTCTGACTGAGGGGGCAGAGTGCAAAAAAGCAGGACAGGGTAAGGTGGAGATGCTGTAAGCTTCCAAGGAGGCGCAAAGTGAATGAGTCTTAAGACAGCATGGAGTCCTGAGATCCAGTTTGGTCGGAATCATGATTTGGACGCCAGTCCCAGTGCACAAAGTGACCTTGCCACCAGCATTATAATGAAAGATACAGCATTGGAGTACAGTACTGTATTAGAAGAGATACGCCATGATGATGCAATGAGGCTGGTACATGTCCAATGATCACCTCCATCAGTGTGGTGTGGGCACTTTCTGCCCAGGGAGATATTGGAGACTGCTGTCCGAGGTGGAGACTCAGAGGAACGCGTGGCAAGGTCTCCACCAGGCATCCACTGTCAATATTACACTGGGGGTCAATACCATCTGGCTTGTGGTAGAATAGAAAAATACATATTAATGAGATGGTATTAAGTGCAAATGGCATGTAAATGCATGCAAATAGGTGTCTCGCCACTCGCTGGTGAGATTTCCTTCTCGCTGCTCAATACTTGATAGCAGAAGCTGACTATTCTTTTTTAATATTGAGAATCCCATTTCTGTTGATCTTGCCATTGCCCACATCAATCAGGGGAAGGGTGATTCTGCTCAGAGTCTCAGGGAGATACAATAAAAGGGTCAAATCAGAGACTTCGGAAAAGATGTAGTATCAGGTGTTGAGTCTGATTGTGATATGTTAATGAGGCACAGTATACATCCATTTTAGATGCAAGGTCATATGATCTTGCTTTCTCTTGCAGTCTTGTAGCAAGATAAAGTTACAGTAACATTTTTCTCACATAAAGCTAATGTTATCTTTACCTCAGCAGTTTCTACATTTTCACTAACATCGAATTGAATGGTGGTGTGTAGGCTTGAGGATCTCAATTGCCTTCTCTTATTCTTACTGTTCTAATGTTGCTATAGTGAGATATTTCAGACACGTCCGAGAAAAACTGTGATTAGATTTACTTAGATTACTTACAGTGTGGAAACAGGCCCTTCGGCCCAACAAGACCACACCGCCCCGCCGAAGCGTAACCCACCCATACCCCTACATTTACCCCTTTACCTAACACTACGGGCAATTTAGCATGACCAATTCACCTGACCTGCACATCTTTGGACTGTGGGAGGAAACCGGAGCACCCGGAGGAAACCCACGCAGACACGGGGAGAACGTGCAAACTCCACACAGTCAGTCGCCTGACTATTTTACTTGATGTCTTTACTGATGATGTGGAGGTGTTGGTGTTGGACTGGGGTGGACAAAGTCAAAAATCCCATGACAGTGGGTTATAGCTAACAGGTCTATTTGAAAATACAAGCTTTCCAAGCCCCTGTTCCTTCCTCAGGCAACTAGTAAGTCAGACATTGGACACATGAAAAGTTGCGGTTTCAAATAAACCGGTTGGACTATAACCTGGTGTTGTGTGATTTTTGACTTTGTCTTTATTGATGACTGTGAGATGCTTGCTTCAAGTTTCCTGGGTTAATCACCTATTGGGTGAGATGAGCCAGAGGAACTGAGGGCTGAACTGTGAGAATAGGCTGCATGTAATTAGCATGTATTCCCTTGAGTATAGGAGACTCCTCAGTGATCTGATCAACGTTCTTAAAATATCAACAGGATTTAACAGGGTTGAGACAGAGAAATTATTTGCTCTGGATATGAAGTCAAGGATGAGGGATATAACTTAGAGCTAGACCAATTGGACACATGTCAGCACAAACGGTGATGAAAATTTGAAGCTCTCTTCCCCAGAATGCGGATGATGTAGAGAAAGGGAGCTTTCAAGACTGAATTAACAGCTTTTTTTTGGGTTAGTGTGTCAAGGGATAGGGAAGAAAGGGAGGCAAATAGACGTCACATAAAGGGTGACGTTGTCAGGCTGGCTGAGTGGGCAAATGCAATATAATGGGCGGCACGGTGGCTCGGTGGTTAGCACTGCTGCCTCACAGCGCTGGGGACTCAGGTTCAATTCCGGCCTCAGGCGACTGTCTGTGTGGAGTTTGCACATTCTCGCCGTGTCTGCGCGGGTTTCCTCCAGGTGCTCTGGTTTCCTCCCACAGTCCAAAGGTGTGCAGGTCAGTTGAATTGACCGTGCTAAATTTCCCATAGTGTTCAGGGATGTGTAGGTTAGGTGCATTAATTAGGGGTAAATGTAGAGTAATAGGATAGGGGAATGGATCTGGGTTGGATACTCTTCAGAGGGTCAGTGTGGACTTGTTGGACCAAATGGCCTGTTTCCAGGGTTTCTATGTAATAATGTGGATAGAGGTGAGGTTATCCACTTTATCCATTCAGATTACTACCTGAATGGTGGCATTTTAGGAAAAGGTGCAGTGCAACAAGACCTGGGTGTCATGGTGAAGATTGGCATGCAGGTACAGCAGACAGTGAGGAAAGCTAATGGCATGCTGGCCTTTACAGCAAAAGGATTTGAGCAGAGGAGTAGGGATGTCTTGCTGCAGTTATATGGGGCCTTGCTGAGACCACACCTTGAGTATAGTGTGCAGTTTTGGTCTCCTGGTCTGAAGGAGAACATTCTTACAATTGGAGGAGCCCAGCGAAGGGTTCACCAGACTGATTCCTGGGATGGCAGGACTGACATATGAAGGAAGTTTAGATCGACTGGGCTTGTACTCACTGGAAGAATGAGGTGGGAACTCATAGAAACATATAAGATACAGGAAGAATGTTTGCAATGTTCGGAAAGTCCAGAACTAAGGGTCAAAGTCTAAGGATAAGGGGTGAGCCATTTAAGACTGAGATGAGGGAGAGAGGGTTATGAACCTGTGGAATTCTCTCTCACAGGAAGCTGTTGGGGCCAGTTCATTAGATAGATTCAAAGGCAGCTAAAGGGATCAATGACGGAGTGTGGGAATGGGCTACTGAGATTACATGATCAGCCATGATCATTTTGAACAGTGATGCAAGCTTGAAGGGCCGAATGGCCTACTCCTGCACCTATTTTTCTATGTTTCTAATTGTGAAGAGTCATGATCTAATTGAATGGTGCAATATAGGCTTGAGGATCTGAATTGCCTTCTCCTCTTCTTACTGTTCTAATGGTGCTACGTTGCTAAGCCTTCTTCTGTTCTTAGACGTTGTGGAAAATCATAATTATGCCTTTCACCCCGTTTTAAAGAATTATAGACTGGGTGTGCATCTATCCCAGCATGC
The DNA here is from genome assembly GCF_047496795.1 of Chiloscyllium punctatum. NCBI lineage: Eukaryota > Metazoa > Chordata > Chondrichthyes > Orectolobiformes > Hemiscylliidae > Chiloscyllium > Chiloscyllium punctatum. Next base: position 12,765,092 of record NC_092777.1, read on the forward strand.
AGCCTCCACAGACACTAAAGGGTTGACCATGGTTATTTTTAAGCCACTGTAAGCACTTTATTTTTGATTGAGCTTACAAAGTTGGTACACAAAGACCAGAGTAATTCTCCTACAATGCCATATTTTAACCACAGAATTGTACCATTGTCATTCTTCAATATTCCCTTTGAAGATTGATCCTTCAAGCAACATATCCCCTTCTCCTTTTCTGTTGATGTCTTGCAATCTGTCATATACTAGGTTTTCTCCCAATTTCTACAATGTATTGTTCTCCCTGCATTTCCACCAGTATCACACCGTCTCTGTATTCTATAAATGTTGTACACAATATGTTCATTTTTGGTTGTATGCTGTGCCTGTTTCTGTCACATAAAGTGCCATTTCCCTATTCTGAATATCTGCTTTTTCCTCTCCTTATCTCTATCTTGTGCTTTCCACCTGTAAGCATGTTGAGCTTGCTCTTGGTCTGTAATGTGCACTGTGAACTCACCAAGTTTATGACATATACCAAACCTTCCCCAATCATGTATCACGTTCTTTGCTCTCTCCATACATGTACCGTGTTTTCTCCAGACTTGGTCGTGGAGTGTGCACCTCTGTTCCCTCACTTCAACAAAGGGACTCGACTAGGGGAATTATTTTTAGGTCATTTTAATCAAATTATAAAGAAAGTCTTACAGGAAGACAAATTGTATTGCAACCATTGAATCGATCGTACGGCTCAAAGAGCTCGGGAAACATTTTAGCTAAGAGCTAAAACTCCAGGTACTAAAAGAACGCATTGCTGTCACAAAACCACAGACAGTTAAAACCACATACTATTCACTGAGGAACGAAACTTCAAGGAGTTTTGAACAGAAACACACCCACTGCACTGAAATTCAAACACAGGTTTGGTGGCCCAATGGCCCTGCCTACAGCTTGGAGACTGGGTCTACGTGGGGGAGGTCCTTGCTGCTCTATGGGAGTGTTGCGTTGTCTACAAGAAGCAATTGAGTGCATTTCTAAATGCTGATGGACATTAACTATCTAGTTTGATTGCCAATTATTAGCATAAAGCATGGCATTGGTCAACTACAATTCTCAGTTCAAATATAGTCTTTGTCAAGATGTTCTCGCAATGTTCATCCACCGGTCTTCAGTGAATGTTTTTTTCTAAGAATTGTTCCTTTCAAATTCCATGCTAACGATTATGCAGCTGTCCATTGGTGCTTGACGTTACCAAATCTGCTGCCGTCTTGACGATGGGGTAAGCACAAATGTTATTTGGCAGTAATGAGATAGAGAGAGAGAGTGGAATGTTGTCCCACTCTCTCCAGTCACGTAGACTAAACCTTGCTGGACTGGTCTGATCTTCAGCTCCACTTCACAGCTGGGTGACACCTTGAGTGTCTTTGTAGGATAAATACAAATGCAGAGCACATCAGGTAGTGTAAAGCTCTCTTTATGACATCTGTTTCATAGCCCTATGTTTTCATTTTTCAGATCAATAAAAAAAATAGATATGACAATCCAGTGTAAAATTATACATTAAATGTGGTACCGTATCATACATATTGCACACATATTAACATTAGAAACACTTCTAGTAAGCACAGTGAAGATACATAGGATTGTGATCTATTCGATACACAAACTCAAATATATATTATTTAAAGGATGGGGGTTCACTAGGGTAAAAGGTGAGAGATATTGACAGGCAACAGGATTCAAAAACACAACTGCTGCGCAACGGTAAGGATGGTGATGTGTTACCATGCCTGAAGGTTTATTGGCCTAAGTTGACCAAATGCCCTGTCAAACAGTTGCGATAGATTTAGTCATGTCTATTTCTTCACTAATTCTTGCTCTAGTGTCCTGAGATACAATTAGCCCCAATTACCTTTTCATGTTCTGTTATTTTTTTGCATTGTTAACTGGGTTTCTTCCCAAAAGCCAATGGTAACGTTTAATGATCCAATTGACTGGAAAGGCTTTTGTTGCAAAAGCATTCGATGCCAGTCAGCTCGCTTGGCAGAAGGCAAGAGAACTGGGTGACAGGAACATACTGGCTGGCTATGCTGACTATCCATAAGGGCACCATGTCAACAGCCCATGGGATGACAGAATGAACGTCGCCCTAATTACAGCGGTGCACGGTCACTTTCACCAAATCTGCTAGTAGGATTGCCACATCCATCTGCTTTATATTCCCTGCTTGATATATTTTACTTGACTTAAGGGAATCCTGACAATTTCCCACTAGACAGGTTAAGTTAAAAACTGCCCCAGTGTCCATAATCACAGTCATCTGATATAGTCAAGGTTCTTCTTGCTGTGTGTTTTAAACATCTAATCTCTTAACATCAGAGACAACTCATCTTTATTCTTGCACTGTAAAATTACCTAAATGCCATCCACTGCTCTTGCATACTTTCAGTGATATATCAAGCCAGAGCTTCCTGACTCCCAATTCAAAATGAATGAAAACATCTTCACTACAGGTATCACTGAAAACTGTCTTGAGCTCAATGATCCTCATCCAAAGTCCATGCACCAAAATCTGATTTAGTCAGAGAGAAAAAGGAAAATGAGAAACCCAATCAGGAAAATGTCACGAGAATAGCATTACATTTGCAAGTGCCTGGATTTTAAAAGGCACACCCCACGGGACTCCCACTCCTTGATTTTCACCACATAAAGGCCTAACTCAACACATTTTGCACATTGTGTGGACGAGGTGAATGGGTTTCATTGCAGTCTCCATCTCTGACCCTTTTACTTACAACCAGTGGGTGGCAGGGTGGCACAGTGGTTAGCACTGCTGTCTCACAGCGCCTGAGACCCGGGTTCAATTCCCGCCTCAGGCGACTGACTGTGTGGAGTTTGCACGTTCTCCCCGTGTCTGCGTGGGTTTCCTCCGGGTGCTCCGGTTTCCTCCCACAGTCCAAAGATGTGCAGGTCAGGTGAATTGGCCATGCTAAATTGCCCGTAGTGTTAGGTAAGGGGTAGATGTAGGGGTAGGGGTAGGGGTATGGGTGGGTTACGCTTCGGCGGGTCGGTGTGGACTTGTTGGGCCGAAGGGCCTGTTTCCACACTGTAAGTAATCTAATCTAATCTAAAAAAAAACCCCACCAGTTTTCTTTCTCCCTCGTTCTCCTCAAGCTTTGTCTGTCTCCAAGATTAGCTCCTCATCGATCTGTGAGCTGGCTGACCAATTGTAAATGAGCCCACCGTACTGTAAGTGATAAAGCAATAAATGGCATGGTAGGCAGCTACACTGCAGTACCAGTCCTGTTCAGGCATCACTGTCAGGATCACAGTGAAACACAGAAGGACAGAAAATGCAGTAATGGGTCTTCTCAAGTGTGCAGTGGTGCAGGAGAGAAACATAGAATCTACAACACAGAAACAGACCCTTTGGCTCATCTGGACTACACTGCAACAAAGGAAACAGACAGACATTTAGGGAGGTTTAAGTGGCTTAGATGCCTTCAAGTCTCATCACTTAATTAAATTAGCATAATAATTATATTTAACTTGCCACAAGAGCCTTTGCTCGAGATTGTTCGACTGAATTAATTGATCTCTTGCCTCCTTAAGTTCGAGCAATTACCTCAAAATGTTATTCTTTTTTTGCTTAATACATGTTAACCTCATGGTCTTGTAAATTCAGTCTTATTAAATGAGATATTAGGAAATTTAGCAGCTTAACATGCTGGCTGTGCCAAGGAGGGTGGAGGGTGAAGACTGTGAAGTGAGAAAATTGCTCGTGTTAACATTTTTATTTTAAAAAAACCAAGAATGGACTAGCATGATCTCTTACAGGAAGTGACAGTCACATTAGTGAAAGGTCAGTGTAAATAGTGAAGACTTGTGCTGACTGAGCCATCCTCCTGGTGAACACTGACCAGCCCTTAAGAAGAAAGTCACTTGAACAGTAGGAGCTGCCTCAGATTTGATCACTGGGCAACATCCTTGCCTCTTGCAGAATGTAAAGAAGGATCATTGCATAGGAGCTGAGCCTAAGCGGTAAAGATCCTTGCTGCAGTCATGTCCATTTGAGATTTGGACAGTTGTTCTGCCACCTCTCTTGTTGTCACCCATGGAATCAACACAAATTGAGCATATTGCTTTAAAAGTGTTAGGGTTGGGCCAAGGGCTTCTCTTGACATCTCTCAGCTTGACTGACCCAAAGACACAAAGCAACTCAGTCACAACTGGATAAGAATCAGCTTAGGGTGAAAGCTCTGAAGAGCTGTGTTTGACACAAAGCCCCATTGGAAGCCTGAGTTTGAGCCCAGCTGGAGGATCGTGTTGACTTCTGAAGTAGCATTCCTTCCATAATAAGTGTTACTCTTTAACATGTGCTTTCCTATCACGGTTCAAGCCATCCACATCCTGGGACACAGACTGTGTAATCTAAACGCAGATTTCAATTGGCGTGGCAACCAGAATTCTGGTGTTGCTGCTCTCCCTTGTTGCTCGCTCATAGCTGCTGTTGGATGAGAGGGAGCTTGATGTTGTCATGGAGGAGAAGCGTGAGGATGGTGTTTCCATGGAAACACCGCTCTTGGCAATGGTGCAGACAGGGGATAAGCTCTGTTGCTTCATCCTGGCCACCAGATCTTCTTCAGAGGAAGAGCTCACATCAGCAATGTTATTGCTACAATCTGTGTCCAGCATCCATCGGTAGCTCAGGTATCTGAAGATCTCCTTGACAGAGCACCTCCTCTCCGGTTCAACAGGCAGCAGTTTCCGGAACATGCGGAGAGCGTCGTCAGTGAATCGCCTCCATTGGGATGGCACATTGGCACCTCGACGCTTCTGCCATCTCACAAACTCATCATAGAAAGAGTCTGACAGGAGGGCTTTCTCCCAGGGGAAGTTTCCCGTCAGCATGCAGAAGAGGAGGACCCCAAAAGCCCAGACATCGATGCTGTATTCCACTGAGAAGCCCTCATGTTTGGAGGCATCACAGAGCTCCGGGGCAGTGTAAGGGATGGTGCCACTCACCCGTTTGACAGGAGTGCCAGCCCGACGAGTCATCCCAAAGTCAGACAGTTTAACTTTGCGGCACTCCTTATCAAAGATGAGGATGTTCTCTGGTTTGATATCGCGGTGTACCAGCTTCCTGCTGTGCAGATAGTCCAGTGCTAAGGCAACTTGGTGCACACAGCGCTTGGCAATCTGTTCAGGAAGGCCAACCTTAGAGAGAACAAGAAACACAAGTTTCCAATATTAACCTCTTTGGTAACCACATATAACTTCAGACACAATAAGATGAAATACTTCAATCCTAACTTCAATCCCCTGACCCAAAAGATATTGAGATTGACGTCCTTGAATGCAGAGATGGTGGAATGGGAATTTCTGAAAACTGGGTTATTTTTGGGAAGGACGAACTTGAACCTTCATATTGATAGAACAGAGGATTTTCAAACAAGGGATAAAGGAAGAGGACCTCAAATTAAGAAAATTCAAATGATCCACTCCAAAAGTTAGGGTAATAGATTGGAAAATCGAAGCCTCAATCATCATGGGCTGGAGGCCTGCAAACTTAAGGAAAATGAGACAGATGACATGTAGTTCAGGAATAGGGACAGGCCAGTGAATCTGCCATCCTTTGGGTAGGCTGCATGAGACATAGTGCCTGCTGAGAGGCTGACAGGATGGACTCTGGGACTTGGTGACTGAGTTTGGCGACAATGTCAGGCATTCCGAGCTGAATAGCAGGTTGGATGTGGCTTCTTGGCTTCAAGATGAAGAAGGATTACCTGAGCTGCACATGTTCCTGTCAGAAAGAGAAATCTTGCAACTATACAGCACTTTTCAAGACCACAGGATGTCTTCAGAGGCTGCGTGGCTACATAGTCGGCCAGCTGTTAAAGCCTGGAGCAGGACCTTCGTTTGCACATGGAGTGGGCCCCCGGCGGCAGGATGACGTGGGCTGGTGTAACCTGGCAGGGTAACCAGACAGCGGCATGGTGTGGGCTGGTGTGGCCCAAAGGGGGGCTGTAGTAGTGATATCGTGTGGGCTATTGTGGCCCAGAGGGGGACTGTAGCAGTGACACAGTGTGGGCTGGTGTGGGACTGTAGCAGTGACATGGTGTGGGCTAGTGTGGCCCAGTATGGGACTGTAGCAGTGACACGGTGTGGGCTAGTGTGGGACTGTAGCAGTGACACGGTGTGGGCTAGTGTGGGACTGTAGCAGTGACACGGTGTGGGCTGGTATGGGACTGTAGCAGTGACACGGTGTGGGCTAGTGTGGCACAGAGTAGGACTGTAGCAGTGACATGGTATGGGCTAGTCTGGCCCAGAGTGGGACTGTAGCAGGTGAGAAGGAGAAGTTACCTTTCTTTAGTTTTGATTTTATTTTCCGTTAGTTCGAATGGTGGTGTGCATGAGGACAGCACACACAATTCCCTGTTCTTTATAGTGAATACACGTGACAATAAATGATTGATTTCAAGAGTAAGAGGATTTCAGAATAAGGGATGAGAGGGATATATGACTGAAGACTGCAGGATAACATAACATATCTTCAAACTTAAGTGAACAAGATAACTGCTTTCAAGAAATGGCTGTCCATTTTATTGTATTCTAAAGAAAACTCCTTTCTAAAGACAATCCTCAGGAACTAAAGTTCGTTCCTGATTTGATTGCACCTTGAGCAAAGGAAAAAAAACTAATGGTCAGAAGAAGAGGAACTTAGAGAGCATAGAGTCAAGGACAATAATATTTGACATCTTTTTGCTGTTTAAGATGTTGTGTACCTGTGGAGGAATGATATCAAACAGGTCTCCCGCAGTTGCGTATTCCTGGGCGAACACATAATATTCATCTGTTTCAAAAGCGATCCCAAACATATCAATGATGAAAGGTGAGGCTGAGAGATACAGGGAGATGCTGTACTCTCTGAGGAAGCTCTTCAGTTTGGTGGTCTTCTTCCTCAGGAACTTCAAGGCCATTTTGGTACCTGAAGTGAGAAGGAAATAAAATGAATTATTTTATTCACTGACTGACTGATGGCTATTCAATCTGAGGAACCTTGGCCTTCCGTTTTAAGTTAAGTGGGTTTTGTACAAATTTTGAGGAATATTTGCTGGGGAGATGGGAGGGAGGGGTGGGAAATGGGAATCTAAGCATGTGAGTATTGAATACTCTATAAATGCAAGTCCCTTTTCTCGTTTCAGTTTGCCAAGTTGTTACCTCCTGTTTAATTCAAATAACCAATGTGACAGTCAGATTATACCTGCTTGATCCACCTGATAGTCAGGCGCTCAGAGACAGTGTCAAGCATCATTCCATTTATATTTCAGAACCTTTCCCAAGAAACTAGGGCAGGGCACATAATGCTGAATACTGGTCATAATGTTCACCACTTATCTACTCTCACATCCACTATTATATTCTCCTTTCCCGCTCAAAGTGGCATGCTAAAGAAACAATAAACCCCCTAAAGGGTTGGGGGGAAGAGGAATAAGTAAACATGATAAAACAGTGTTCTTAGAGTTGCACCATCATTAGACCCCCCCCCCCCCCCATTAGCTCCATCCCTCTATGCCCAGTACGGCTTACTGTCTCCTACAGCAGAGGGCTGGCACTCTGATTAAGAGGTAATCTAATCACACCACAGCACTGGTGTCATCCACCCTCTGGGAGCTCAGTCGTATACTCTCTTATGGTGACCTCAGGTGACATTCCTGAGAAGGGCATTCAAAAGTAGGTAAATGGCACAGTCCTGTGCTGTCCTCAGGAGATAGTAACAAAGAGCTACTCCAGTTCGCCCTCTACAATTCAAGCACTCCAAAGCCAACTATTGAACAACTTAACTGAAGTCAACTTGTACATATCAAGGGTCAATTTTGGAACATTACTGACCAGCTCAGATACTCTACCTTAAGGCCTGAGCCAGTTGAGAAGCCAGTCTATTTATCTTCCTGCGTATCTGTTAGTGGGCCAATTTCTTGTGTTCATTTCTCTGAACCTCAATGGCTGGGCCTGCATTTATTATCCACCCCTAATTGCCCTGGAAAGCACGGTGGTGAACTGCCTTCCTGAACAGTTACAATGCGTGCATGTTGGGACAGCCACAGTGCTGTTGAGAAGGGACTTCCTTGACTTTGACTAAAGGGAAGGAATGGAACAAGGTTCCAAGTCAAGATGGTATGTGGCTTAGAGGGGATCTTGTCGGTGTTTGTGTATCTGCTCCTTCTATACGTTAGCTGAGAATTAGTTAAAAAGGAACTCTGGTGGATCTTGTAGACATCACACCTGCAGGCAGTGTCCATCAGTGATGCAGAGAGTGAATATTTGAAGTGGTGAATAGGGTGCAAGTGAAGTGGGGCTGCTCCCTCCTGGATGCTGTTGAGTTTCCACAGTATTATTGGAGCTGAGCTCATCAAGGAAAGTGGAGAGCATTCCATCACACTCCTGAGTTGGGCCTTGTCAACAGGCTTTGAGATTTGCAAAGTTAGTTTCCAAAAAAGGTTCCCAGCTTCTGATCTACTGTTGTAGCCATGGTGCTTACATGGCTGACCCAATTCAGTTTCTGGTTAATTGTAACTCCCAAGAGGTTGAGAGTGGAGCTTTTAGGCTGAATGACAAGGGACCAGAGTTAGATTTTCTCTTGTCAGAGAGGGTCCATTGACTGTGGGGACATGTTCATTGGCAACTACCAGCCAAGTCTGAATGTTCTCTGAATTTTACTGCACAGACTGCTTCAGTATTTGACAAGTCACAAACAGTGTCTAACCTTGTTCAATCATCAGCAAAGATCCCCACTTTTGACTTTTATGATGGAGGGAAGATCGCTGATGAACCGACTGAAAATAGTTGGGCCCAGGACATTATTCTGAGAAATTCTAGCAGAGATGTCCAGGAGGTGATATGGTTAATCTCCAACATCCAAGACCATCTTCCTTTGAGAGAGATGTAACCCCAACCAGCAGACAATTTCTCCCTGATTCCCAATAATTCCAGCTTTACTTGGGTCTCCTTGATGCCTTATTCGGTCAAAAGCCATTGATGTCAAATGCAGTCACTCTCATCTCACCTCTGGAATTCAACTCTTTTGTCCATGTTTGCACCAAGACTATAATAAGGTCAGATATTGAGAGGTCCTGGCTTTGTGAGGGGCAGTTCATGTCTCACAAGCCTTATTGACTTCTTTGAGGATGTGACGAGATAGATTGACAAAGGTTGAGCAGTGGATGTGGTGTGTATGAATTACAGCAAGGCATTTGATAAGGTTCCCCATGGTAGGCTCATTCAGAAAGTTAGGAGGTATGGGATACAGGAAAATTTTGTTGTCTGTATACAGAATGGGCTGTCCCCAAGAAGACCGTGAGTGGTAGTGGATAAAAAGTATTCCTCCTGGAGGTCGGTGACCAATGGTGTCCCACAGGGATCTGTTCTTGGGCCTCTGCTCAGCTCATTGTAGTTTTCATAAATGGCTTGGATGAAGAAGTGAAAGGGTGAGTTAATAAGTTTGCCGATGACACAAAGGCTGGTGGTGTTGTAGATAGGGTCGAGGGCTGTTGCAGGGTACAACAAGACATTGACAGGATGCAGAGCTGGGCTGAGAAGTGGCAGATGGCGTTCAACCTGGATAAATGTGAAGTGATTCATCAAATTTGAATGCTGAATACAGGGTTAAAGACAGGATACTTGGCAGTGTGGAGGAACAGTGGATCTTGGGGTCTACATACATGGATCCCTCAAAGATGCCACCCAAGTTGATTAGATTAGATTCCCTACAGCGTGGAAACAGGTCCTTTGGCCCAATCAGTCCACGCCGAACCTCTGAAGAGTAACACACCCAGACCAATTTCCCTCTGGTCTAATGCACCTAACACTATGGGCAATTTAGCATGGACAATTCACCTGACCTACACATCTTTGAACTGTGGGAGGAAACCAGAGCACCCGGAGGAAACCCATGCAGACACGGGGAGAATGTGCAAACTCCACACAGACAGTCGCCCGAGGCTGGAATCATACCTGGGACCCTGGTGCTGTGAGGTAGCAGTGCTAACCACTGAGCCACTGAGCCACCGTGCCACACCATAGGATAGGATTGTTAAGAAGGTGTATGGTGTTTTGGCTTTCATTAGCAGAGGGTCTGAGTTTAAGAACCCTGAGGTTTTACTGCAGCTCTATAAAACCCTGGTTAGACCACACTTGGAATACTGTATCCAGTTCTGGTCGCCTCATTATAGGTAGTATGTAATGCTTTAGAGAGGGTGCAGAGGAGATTTACCAGGATGCTGCCTGGATTGGAGGATATGTCTTATGAAGAGGGGTTGAGTGAGCTTGGGCTTTTCACACTGGAGAGAAGCAAGAAGACAGGTGACTTGACAGAGGTGTACAAGGTAATGAGAGGCAGAGCTAGAGTAGATAGCCAGAGACTTTTCCCCAGGGCAGAAATGGCTGTCACAAGGGGTCATGATTTTACGGTGATTGGACGAATGTATTAGAGAGATGTCAGAGGCAGGCTCTGTATGCAGAGAGAGGTGGTTGCTTGGAGTGTACTGTCAATGGTGGTAGTAGAGTCAGAGATATTAGGGACATTGAAGCAACAGCTGGACAAGCACATAGACAGCTGTAAATTTGGGGGTGCGTAGGTTAGGCTGATCTTAGATTAAGATTAATGGTTAGCACAACATCGTGGGCTGAAGGGCCCGTATTGTGCTGTACTGTTCTATATCAAACCCAAATTAGGCATCACTGAGCAGGTTATTGCTGAGTCAGTGCTGCTTGATAGCACTGTCAATGACTCCAGGCATGGGGAGTACACTGAGGGGCATTAATTGGCTGGGTTGGATTTGTCCTGCTCTTTGTGGAAAGGGCATCCTTGGGTTCTTTTTGATATTGTGGGGTTAATATCAGCACTGTAGCATACCTCAACAGCTTGCAAGTGATACAGCTGGTTCTGCAACATGTCTCTTAATGTTGTCAGAGCCAACAGTCTTTATAGGCTGTGCAGTAGGCTTGATGGACCAGTTGATTTTCTCTGCCTATCATTTGTTTATAGGCTTAGCAATCACACCACAAATAACAAGAAATATGTACCCAAAACTACCCATGTGGGTATAGAAAAACATAATCAAACAAATGTTGACATTAAACCAAAAAAGAAATTGAGATACATGAACAGAAGCTTGGCCAGAGAGAGAAGTTTTAATGGTGTCTTAAAGGAAGAGAGACTTATGTAGAGGTAGGAGAGGATTCTAAAGTTCAAAGTCTGCACAATAAAGATACAGCTGCTAATGGGGTAATGCAAGTAAAGATCTGCCAGAGGCCAGATTTACAGGAAGTCAAAGGTCTTAGACTATTGTAGAGCTGGGTGAAGTTACAAAGATAGCTGGAGAGACCACAGAGACATTTGATTATGGGATGGGTTGGGCTAACAATGCGAGTTTTCTCTCAAGCACAAGTCTCACTGGATGGGAGACCTGAGCTGTGCTCTCAACTTGCATTGGTCTCTACGTGTGGAGTACAGATCATTGGATCAAGGAGTGCTAGGCACTGAAAAGCTGTGGTACCTCTTACTGCCATTTGAGGGAGCTCACTATCCAAGAGGACCTTGCTGGGTACAAGATGCGATTGCACAGTTCCAGTGCAATGTCTGAACGATCCAGTGTTGAATTGAAAGGGTTGGATACAGTCTGTAACCCTGGAACAGTATCAGATGCAAAGACATCCACTACTTCACTGGATGGATTCAAGTATTTAATGCCACCACTGCCACTTGTGCAGATAGCTTGTTGGAGTGGTACGGTGGCTCAGTGGTTAGCACTGCTACCTCACATTACTAGGGGCCTGGGTTCGATTCTAATGTCGGGCTGTGTGGAGTTTGCACATTTTCCCGTGTCTGTGTGGGTTTCCTCACAGGTTAGGTGAAGTGGCCATGCTAAACTGCCCATAATGTTCAGGGATGTGTTAGGTGCATTAATCAGGGGTAAATATTGGATATTGGGGTGGGCTACTCTTTGTAGGGTCAGTGTGGAGTTGTTGGGCTGAAGGGCCTGTTTCCACACTGTAAGGATTCTAGGAATCTGAAGAAGGTTACCAAAATTGCTTTATAGTTTCAGGACTGTTATTAAAGCTGGTATTTGGTGTCCAAGCTTCCAGGAATCAATGATCAATCTCCATGACAACCTCAATAAAAAGATCACCATAAAACTCCAGAAGAGTATGTGGCTTTCTCAATTTTCATTGAACACCTATTTTGTAATTGATTCTAACACTATTAAAGATGACAGAAAAGCCACTGGGTGGATTAGTGAGAAGGCAAGTGATGTAATCTCCAGGAATGCATCGCAACCAGAGTTGGCAACCAAATACTTCAGGAATAGAAACAGAAAACGCAGGCTTAGTCGGGAATCCTGAAGCAGTCATTTCAGACTTGAGACATCAACCGTTTCTCTCTCCACAGATGACATAGTCTTGGCGTGAACTGAAAGGAACAACACGGGATTTACACTGAGAAAAGTGGTTGGTGTTGACTTATTCATTCCATGCCTCCTCATTCATTTATAGACTCACTGATGCTAAGTCCTCCCTTCAGTTTTTGATGCAAATTGAACTCTCACTGTTGAATCATTCTAGTTATCTTACTTTCAAATTAAGACACCCTATCAAAATCTCTTTGTTTGACAATGGGATTTGCCTGAAAATGAACTTTTGTCAGCACTGTACGCTAACGGAGTACTATAATCTAGCTCCTATTGTAGGCTGCAGAGCTTTAGCCCATTAGAATTTAGAATCATACTGCACAATAAGAAGCCAATCAAGGATGTGCAGACTCTTTCAAAGTGCTGTCCATTCAGTCCCACTCCACCCACTCTTGCCTCCAACATTGCATTTTTTCCTTCAATTCTCTCCTGTAAGTTTCTGTTGAGTTTACGTCCATCACTCTTTCAGACTCCTTTCCAGATTTTGTTGTATGAAAATGATTTCTCTTTATTGCCATGCTGGATTTTTCTTGACTATTCCGGATTGCTGGTGCTGGCCACTTCATGTTTTACAAATGCTTGTTGTCAGAAAATGGACATGACTCGTGAAACTTAATTATTGGATGCTGCCTGACCTGCTGTGCGTTTCCAGCAACACACATTTCGACTCTGATCTCCAGCAGCTGCAGTCCTCACTTTTTCCAAACTGAATTATCAGCCAACCTCAAAATAAGGCTGAATGGTCTTGCTGGGTCTTTCAGAGGGTAGTTCTGAATCAATCACTTTGATTGAAAGTGCATGGATGGAGAAGGATAGTGGGCTTCCTTCCCGAAATGGCATTAGCTAACCAATTAGATTCTTAGTAAAAGCCAACTTTGATGCCATTTTTAATTTCTTTTGAAACTGGTTTGGTAGGATTTGATTTCACATTGACTGGACCAGTTAAGCTCTCATAAGACAGAGATTGCTACAAAAAGCAGACTGGGTGTTGTAAAAGGGTGTAAGGGTTGGCAATAGTTAAAACTGCAGAAGCCATCGGTGCCATCTGTTATGATGATGTTATAAAACCTCGGGGGAAGAACATCGCAGGATCTTGCATAAATAAGACCAACAGCTGGGAATCACTGGCCCAAATCTGTCCAACATGGAGGAGTTGCGTTCCGGGAAGGCGTTGAGCATCTCGAGACTAGTCATCAGGGGAAAAAGCAGATGCCGGGTGAAAACAGTGGAAGGAGTGTGCTGCTATATCAACGGCCCACCCGTGCCTTCCTGACCCATGTGTAATACAGCCTGTGGTAGCTGTATCGGACTGGACTCACCCTGAGAGTGGAAGAGAGTCATCCTCATCTCCAAGGAATTGCCAATGATGATGATGATGACCCATAGTCTCTGTAACAATGTGCTTGATATTAAAGTAACTTATACCTAGTTGCTATCAGATAATAAACTCTTTAATTCTCTAGATCGAGCAGGAGCTGCACATCCCTACCAGGAAAGGGGATAGGGACAGTAACTCAACTGGAGACCTCATAAAATATGACGAGCAGTGGTGAGGATTGATCTTAAAACACTGGGCATCATTAGATATCAATATGCTGGACAGCTCAGCAAAGCTAGTTACATATAACAATGTTTTAGACTAGATATCATTAGTGGGGATCTCTAGATAGCTAATCCAGAAGTATTGTAAGTACATTAATCTATCCTGTACATGATAAATTGCTTTGTTTGAACATGTGTATCAGTGTGCACTTTGCACATTTTTATGACTGGCTCACTGCACCCAAGGATCAAAGAATTTGAGCAAATGGAGGATGTTCCAACAGTGAGGGAATACGCTGGAGCACATCATTACCTCTGAAGCATAGGGTTGTGGATTCAAGTTGCAATGATAAAGACTTGAGCATAAAGCCAAGTTGATACTTCCCTGTTGCGCTGAGTGAGTTGGGGTAGCTCTGCTTTTTGGATGGGCATGTTAAATTGAAGCCCCAACTGTCCTCTCGGAAGGATGTAAAAGATCCCCTGCTCCTTTTACAAACAAGAGCAGTAGCAGTCTCCCTGGTGTCACTTCAAACAAATTTGGTTATTTTCATGGCCTGTTTGTGGGGACTTGCTGTGCAATTAATGCCAAGTTTCCAACACCACTACAGTTCAAGAAAGCATTCCATTAGTTTTGGGGTCAAGAAAAGGTGCAATATAAATGCAAGCTATTTTGTTTCCAAATTGGACAGAGAGGACTCCCCCCATGTGCATTCCCCACTGGCTTTAAGTGTCAAGACAACTCTGAGCTGAAACAAAAGCTTGCATATACATGCACACGCGAACTATAAATGCCAGTAAAAGGCAACAACTTGGGCATGCACAAACACCCATGCATGCAGGCACTTCCAAACAATCAATAGCTCCATTGTCAGGTCCTTATAGAATGCTAATTAATTAAATTCCTACTGAACAACAAATTGCCCAGAATAGCTGAATCTCTCTCCACCCAAGGCGTGGCCTTTTGACAGGCTTCTAATTCCAAAACTACCAGCTATGTTTGAGCACGTCAGCTGTCACATTGATGTTCAGTTTGTGTTTCTTACGGAAAGGACTGAAAATTACGCCACCACACCCAGACAAGGTCACACCCAACATCAGAAGAGAAAGTACACTGCTCTAAATAAGTAAACCAGATAGCACCCCACGCCATACCAAGGGTGCTTCAAACAACAACCTACTTTGAAGTGCAGTGATGTATTAACCAATATGGCAGCCACCTGCACAAAGCAAGATTCCATAAACATCAGTCAATCGTTCTGAGATTTCATTAGATTGATAGAGGAATAGTTGGTGTCCAGAATGTAAGAATGCTCTGATTTTCATTTTGTATTAAGAGATTTTTAAGATTTACTTTGAACTGTCAGTGTGCAGAGAAGGTGCTTCATCAGAAATTGTGGTGTAGTGGTATTTCAACCTACAAATATCTGAGCCAACTGGAACCCAGAATCTTGACCAGTGCTGGATGACAATCTGTGCCACAGTTTCAATGGCCAATGAAGATTCATCTAGACTCAAAACGCTAGCTTGCTTTCTCTCCGTGGATGCTACCTGACCCATTGTCATCTCCAGCATCTGCAGTAATTTGCTCCTTCAATAGGTAATGTCTCTGTTTCAACATCTCATAGGGACCAGCGTTCTCTCTCAGTAGGTACGGCCTTGGCTCAGCTAACAGCACATTTACTGCTGAGTCAAGAGTTTTTGGGTTCAAGTCCTATTCCAATGACTTGAGGATGAGCTGTGGACTGAGATGCCAAGGCAGTACTGAAGAGAGCAACATTGTCCCTGTCCCTCCTCAGCCAACCCTCTTGAGTGGATCTAAAGGATATGCATTTAAGAGCAGTGAGTTCTGGCCAAATTAATCTCTAAATCAACATCACTAAGACATTATCCGTTCTTTTGACTTATTCTTTAAATGCTGTGGGAATTCCTGCCTAAGCAGCATTTATTGTTCATAATTGTCCTTGAGAGGATGGAAGCGATCTGTTGTTTTGAACTGCTATAGTCCTTGGAATATAGGGACACCTGCAGTACTGTTAGAAAGGGAATTGCAGGACTTTTTTTCCCAGTGGCAGTGACTTGTGTGCAAATTGATTGTCATTTTCCCGATAATAACTACACTTCAAAAGTACTTTATTGACTGTAAAGCATTTTCGGGCTTCCTGAAGGCAAACAAAGTTTTTTTTTTCAAACAGCAACGGTGCTGCTTTGTAGGTTCAGCAATTTCCTTTTATATATAAACACCTCTCAATCAGAAGTTCTGATGCAAACTAGTCAGGTGTAACTTATTGATAGAGTGTGGATGGTGTAGTTAAAATGCAGTCTAGTCACCTCAAGGAATTGGCTCCCAGTGAAACAGTAACCAATGAAGATCTCCTCTCTATAGGTGTATGATCACATATTGGTCATGTTACTGTTATCGTGACCCAGATGTCTAGATTAATGATCTAGAAACACGAGTCTGAATGACACCACTGCAACTGTGCAATTTAAATTCAGTTAACTAAATTAACCTGGAAGAGACAGTGGTGATCATGAAACTAGCAAATTGTTGTAAAAACCTATTTGTACCATTAATATTCTTTCGGGAATAGGGCCCTGGTGAGACCACACCTGGAGTACTGTGTACAGTTCTGGTCTCCAAATTTAAGGAAAGACATTCTGGCTATTGAGGGAGTGCAGCATAGGTTCACGAGGTCAATTCCTGGAATGGCAGGATTGCCTTACACGGAAAGACTGAACCAACTGGGCTTGTATACCCTTGAGTTTAGAAGACTGAGAGGGGATCTGATTGAAACGTATAGGATTATGAAAGGACTGGACACTCTGGCAGGAGGGAACATATTTCCGTTGATGGGGGAGTGCCGAACCAGAGAACACAACTTAAAAATACGGGGTAGACCATTTAGGACAGAGATGAGGAGAAACTACTTCACCCAGAGAGTGGTGGCTGTGTGGAATGCTCTGCCCCAGAGGGCAGTGGAGGCCCAGTCTCTGGATTCATTTAAGAAAGAATTGGATAGAGCTCTTAAAGATAGTGGAGTCAAGGGGTATGGAGATAAGGCTGGAACAGGATACTGATTAGGAATGATCAGCCATGATCATATTGAATGGCGGTGCAGGCTCGAAGGGCTGAATGGCCTACTCCTGCATCCATTGTCTATTGTCTATTGGGAAGGAAATTTGCTGTCCTTATCCAGTCTGGCCTATGCTTGACTTCAGATGTACCGTCATGTGATTTGTGCTTGACTGTCCTGTAATACAAGCCACTCAAGTTGGACTTCAATGACTATTAGGGTAATAAATGCTGAACTTGCCAGTGCTCCCCACAAACTATGAAAAAGTTCTCTGGTGGCCACTGAAGTAAATGTAGCTAATGTTAGCAACACAAATGAGTCAGCGCTGAGTGCTGCTCTCCATGAACTCAACAATCTGAATCAAAAGCAGCCACAAGGATAATGTGAACGTCGCTCCAGTAGTAAGGCTTGTTTCTCAGCTTTAGGCTTTTACATTGCATGTTGCCAGGGCAACACAGAGAGGCTTCTGTTTTGCAATAGACTGTTATGCCTAGCTTGAAGTATGCCATTATTTAATTGGATATGAAGTAAAGTCAAACATTAGTCAGGATTTTGTGGAAGAAGCTTTGTATTACAACTGATAACAATAACATCTTATATTTATATTCCATTGTAATGCAATAAATGGCTCCCAAGGCGATTCACAAAAACATAATCAGACAGAAATGGAGACCAAGCCAATGAAGGAGAGAATAGGAGAGGTGACCAAAGCTTGGTCAAGGAGGTGGGATCTGAAATGGGTCATAAATGTCAATGTGGCTCAGTTGGGAGCACTCTTACCTGGAAGTCTGTGGGTTCAAGCCACACTCCAGAGATTACCAAACCACAAGGTAGTTTGTTAGTCTGTTACAGCATTGAGGGAGGCTGTAGTTTCAGTGATGTTGGCCTCTCCTTAAGAGATGAAACCATGCCCCCCAAGGTGGATGTAAAACATTTCAGTACTATTTATAAGAAGTGGAATCAGAGTTAAATGGTCAAACCTCAACCGGTGTTAGAAAGACAGAGTTTTATGGTCATTGTCGCTTTGTTATTGTGCATGCAAACTGGCTCCTGCGCTTCCTGTAGGGACAACAATGATGCTATTTCCAAAAAGCTTCATTGGCTGTTAGTTGCTTTGGGATATTGTGAAAGGTGTGTTGCAAATCCAAGTATTTTCTCTTTAAGGACACGAGGGAGGTAGAGAGGAAACCTCAGTACTGGGATAGCTGTGGCATGACCAATGTGGCTAATACTGGGGGGAAGTGTCTGGAAGGTCAGATCACTTTGCCCTCAGAGGCCCTTGGAGCTTGGGGACGGTTCAGAAACAGAACAAAATGGAGATCAAGAAGGATTTTAAACATGGGGGTATGAGAGTTCTTATGTAAAGAGGTAGCTAGATAGTGTGGGGAGCTATCGGGGATCATCAATAACAGGCAATGGGTGGCATAGGTTGCTTCGCCCATGTTGGATGCCAGGATTAGCATAAAGGAAGAGAATGTTTCAATGCAGTCCCAAGTGTCTGAGTACTCATTGAGAAAGTGTGTAGTGGCAATTGCTACTTACCTCTGACCTTATGGATAACCAGGTCAACCTTGCCATAGGTGCCTTTCCCCAGCTCTCTAATCACCTCGTAGTATTTATTCACCTCCAACCTCTCCAGGTTCTGAGCTGTGAGCAGCTGGAGTTCCTCCAGAACATCACTGGCTCCTCGGGTCATCAGTGAAGAATTCATGGCTGTTATCAGATCCAAGCTGGATCGTGGTCAACTCCAGTTCTGAATTCCAATCTTACCCTCTACAGTGAAAACAAATAAAGCATTGTCAACACATCTGAAACCAACACTCCCATCACTCCATTCAAAGCCGCAATTGTCGATCTAAAACACCTAACAATGATCCTTCCTGGGCTGCTTATTCATCACTGTGCCTCCCTGTGAGGACAGTCATTCATTGGGCTGCACTAGGTGATTTTCTCTCTGTAACACTGCTATTTCCATTACCTCTTTCTTGAATAGATTCAGTGACTTGGCCTGCACATCCTCTGTGGTGGAAGCTTGCACAGGTTCACTACCCTTTGAGTAAGTGCCTTTTCACATATTTACAGAAGCTTTTATAGTCAGTTTCCATGTTGCTTGGAAATTTCAGACTTGCTGATTTTATTGGCAATTTTATACATTTCCTACTTGGATTCTCCCCGTGTCTGCGTGGGTTTCCTCCGGGTGCTCCGGTTTCCTCCCACAGTCCAAAGATGTGCAGGTCAGGTGAATTGGCCATGCTAAATTGCCCGTAGTGTTAGGTAAGGGGTCGATGTAGATGTAGATGTAGGGGTATGGGTGGGTATGCTTCGGCGGGGCGGTGTGGACTTGTTGGGCCGAAGGGCCTGTTTCCACACTGTAAGTAATCTAATCTAATCTAATCTAATCTAATCTAATCTAATACTGTCCCTAATTTATTTTCTAAGACATGGTTTAGCCATGATTACCGTTATACTCTTTTTGCATGCAACCTGAAATGCTTCAAATGTGTAAAGGAAAGAATTTTCATTTAAATAATTAAAATAACTGCACAGAGGCTGGTATCCCATCACCAAGTGACCAGCCAGCTCAGAGTCGAATAGATTAGGTTAGATTCCCTCCAGTATGGATACAGGCCCTTTAGCCCTACAAGTCCACGCAGACCATCTGAAGAATAACCCACCCAGACCCCATTCCCCTACCCTATATTTATCATCGACTAATGCACCTGACACTATGGGCAATTTAGCATGGCCAATTCATCTGACCTGCTCATCTTTGGATTGTGGGAGGAAACCGGAGCACCCGGAGGAAACCCACGCAGACACGGGGAGAATGTGCAAACTCCACATAGACAGTTGCCCAAGGCTGGAATTGAACCTGGCTCCCTGGTGCCATGAGGAAGCAATGCTAATCACTGAGCCACCGTGCCGCCCATTATATTGCATTTGCCCACTCAGCCAGCCTGTCCACACCATCCTCATGTTAGTCCCCTGAAGTGAGAAGACTCTGGATCTCTGGGCCCCTGTTAGCCAGGGCTCCCTGATTAGCTCAGGTTAACCCCAATCAAGGATCTCATAGTCAAAAGGTCCACCTGGTTCTAATCACTACAATAACATTATGCATTATTTCATAATGGGAGGGGTGGTTGCAAATGTATTTATAAACATTTGGCAAATTTTGAATTGTAGTCATGTCTAGATAAATGCATCAACTCAGCTGTGCACAGAATGATTCCACCAAATAGCAAAAGACAAAATGATCTGTTTTTAGTGCTATTATTAATATTGGCTATGACACCATGGAAAGATCCCTGCTCTTTGAATATAGCCATGGGACCTCTTAATGTTAATCCAACAGAGAGCATCTCCCACAGTGCTATGTTGTTCCCTTGGCATGATCTACGGGATCAGTACACAGTGCAGTTCCAAGGCAGCAAGGGCACATTCACTCTTGACTCATAGTCAACCCAGGGTCTGAGTGATTGAAACTCAATCCCCAAGATCACTGTTTTGTCTGAGACTCAATAACACACAGTGGCCACATGGCTCATGCTAAGGGTGCTAATTGAAATTAGCTTGCAGCTGATTGCAATCCAAATGAGAAAAGAAGGGTTCGGCTAGGATGCCCCAACGAACCGTGTGAAGATTAACCAGTTGCCAGGGGCAGTGCCAATGGCAAGGGGAAGCATCTTTATTTCCTCACAGTGACCAGGCCCACTCACCATTGCTGTAATAACAATTTATTATAATTGCGGAAAATGTGGAGCTGTGAGTTTAAGCCATCGTGTTGTTTTGGTGGCCTTTCTGTGAAGTTTGTTTACCAAATACAGAGGGTGAAAGCCTTGTAGGGAGCTGAAATGACATGGTCCCTGGCTGATGATGTTGTGAGAAAAATGATCTCTTATTTTGTCAGTTTACAGAGAGATCTTCAATGCTGGGTACGTGCAGTCACTGAGCAGGTCTAGATTTTAACTGGACTTTGTGTTCTTTAAATCAGGGTGAAAGGTTGTATATGGATACAGAGAGACGGTTTCCTCGGAATTGCCAATCTGAAAACAAAAAGGACTGTTCTCTTTCTCTGTCCATTATTCTCTCTTCAGTACCTTCTCTTCCTATTCTCCCAATCTATCCTCATCTGTTCCCATTCGTGCCTTTTTAAACTGTTTGCTGTCTCGACTTTTTTTTTTCTTGCCTTTAATTCCACCCGTCTTCACTAGCTTGTTTTTTTTCTCTCTCTCTCTCTACCTTTCCATTACCAGCAGTAGCCCCCGTCACTCTCCTTGCTTTGTTTGACTGTTTACATCTCCATCTCCTCCGGTTTCTGACCATCGCCAAGATTGCGTGACCAGACTGCGAGATGCGGCACGCCCCACACTGCCCTAAACCAGCACCTTTTAAGAATATTGAAACGTCTCCTGGTAAATAAAGCGGCAACTCCAGACTGCCTTGCAGCCCTGAATATTAATCCTACTGATTGCACCGACACTGCAAATTCCCATTAAAATTGCGTGGAGGCAAAATGGCCTTTTGCTGTTCAAAATTCAATGTGCAGAACATATTCAAAGGCAGCTTTAGAGACATCACAGGATGAAGGAATTTATGAAAGCAGACAATTTATGGCGTCTCGTTTAGTTAAACAATATTGATGCACCGGCTAACGAAATAATACAATTTGGGACATCTTTGCGTGGTGCAGTTAAGCTGGGAACTGTACAGAGAATGATGCAACGCAGATTGTTCGACCCATCGTGGTGTGCTAGCTGTTGGGAAGAGCTAACCAATCAGTTCCCTCTCACTGCCCTGTCACAGTTACCCCGTCAAATATTTCTTAATTCTCTTCAAAGTTACTGCTGAATCTGCTTCCTCCAGCCATAACAATTCACCCTGAAAGGGGGAATTTTGCCCATCTGGTTTCTCTGGCTTTTTTTTGCTCATTATGCAAATGAAAGAGATCTGGAAGGTTCAAGTCCCTTGCTGATCACTGATTAGAACTGAGGCTGTTTAATATTCATTAACTTGTCTGAGCTAGCGAGATTGCAATGAGATCGAATAGACAGGATTAGCTGAAAATGGTCACAGAGACTAGGAGCAGGTCGATAATAAAACAAACAAAAACAGACACATCAAAGACAACATGTAGCAGCAATTAAACTGGACTATTCGGGAGATTCTCTGTTAGGCTTTGCACAAAATATAACGTCGGATACCAGTGTCAGGTATCCTTAATTTTAAAAAAGCTAGTGGTGGTGGAAACCAGCTTTGTATATATTTTCAAACTTTCGCAGACAGCAGTGAATGAGTGACCACTGCTGCACTGTAGTGGGTGTCTGAGACTAAAGACTCCCTGTAATTCTCACCCACCCTAATTACTATTTCAGCAGACACCAACTGCACTAGCCACACAAACACGGTTACTTGATACAAAACATCGCAAACGCACCAGTTGCAAAGAAAATTCTAACACTGCAGGTTTGTTTGTGCAAAATCGCAATATTTCTGATCGCAAAACAAGCATCCAACACCTGTCTTTCGGACTCCCCCGAGTCACAGCCATAACAACAATCTTTCTCCAGATAATAAAAACAGCCTTCCAGTTGAACCCGCTCCCATCACTTGGTCCCTGTGATGTATTTGAAACGCTGCGTTTAGAGAAAGGGGAAAATTATACATTTTTTTTCAGCTCTGGAGGTTATGTGGCACTCTGTACACGTTAAACAAACAAAAAGAGAAATTCTGCTTTAAAGTTACTGTGCAAGTGTTTAGAGAAAAGACATACGCCTCTGAATTCTCCACAAACCGCAGTGGCACAATGCACTGGGTGAGAGCAGACAGGCATCAGCTGGATTGCCTGAAACCCCTGTCCTGTTGACTAGCCAGCTGCATTCATGCCAGCATTAGCCTGGCACTCTCATTCTGCACTGCATCCAATACATGGGCATGAAGCTATTGCCATTCCTCTAGCTTAGCACCCTTTCATTGTTCATTGCAATCACCTCACTGCTTGTGTATCTATATGCATACATATGTAAGTAACAATATAGGCACATGCAGCGTTGTTACAGATATACAATAATATACGTTTATAGCTTCTAATGTTAAGAGAACGCACAATATTCCTATTGTAGATTATATTTCATTCCTTCTTATTCGGTAAACAATCATAGCAAATAAATATGTTTCAGAGCTCACGTGTTCTCTTTTTGCGTTTCTATTGTTTGATGCAGAAAACAAAACCAGTTTTCTTCCTATTGCTGTACAGTTGCCTCACCTTCGTGCTGGGATACCTGGCCACAGTGCAGCCCAGATAGAGGACAAGGATGGAATTAGTTGTGCCTGCAGCAGCTTCTGATGCTAGCATTGACTTGCTCCTTTGTTTGGGAGTGCTTGTTCTTCTCGTCTTTATCAGTACCTTGTGATGGTGTTTTTTTTCCTCCCTCTCCCACAGATGAAACTGCTGCTCATTAGATATATTCAGACCACCATCCCCCCCATCCACCCTGCCTCCCTCCTCCTCCTCCTCCTCCTCCTCAGATTGTCCTTACAGCAATCGCCCTCTCATTCTCCTGCTTTCAGTTGAGGGACATTTAAAGGGACCGAGATCAGCCGGCTGACAGCAGGTCCCACCCACAGCCGCCAACATCCAATCAAAGGCAAGGGGTCGTGCCAGCCACCAATCGTACGGGAGATATTACAGTCGCTGCCAATGGAAACACGGATACGCGAATAATGTTCACCAATCACAGTCCCAGTTGAGTTGGACCAATTGGGAGAAGGGTTGGTGGACCAATGAAAATGCAGGATTCAGCACAAGCACCAATGAAAGCTGTGCCCTTTGCTAGCGCTCAGGCTAGACTGGAAGATCGGTTCATCTGTCAACTTGCAGGCAGAGTGTAAGCTGCAGAACACCAAACAAACACACAGCTATTATTTCACGCTGTAGATAGGACAACCCAATATGTGGCATCCACCAGCCTTCGCATTGCAATGTAAAATTAGGATTGCAATGTGTTCTCAACAAAACACCCGGTCTGTTTACCCTGTTTTGAACAGACCCAGAAGCAATTAGATTCTTTGAGGCAATCACACACTGGCAAGGCATGCAGATGTCAGACTGTGAGAGCAAAGCCTATAATTTGAATGAACCCTGAGGTGAAATTACAGCCTTGTAATCACTCCCTGGTATCTATTATTGTGTTTATAATGCAAACAACATAATACTATTTTAATTCGTTGTACCACACGTGTATAGTTGATATCCTCACTTGTATTGAATAACACCTGAACTTACCATCTTTTCAGTCTCACGAGGCACATGCACACTCTTGTCAGCCATGTTTTCAACCAGTTTTGCCCCAACTGTGTGTATTCATAAAATATTTTTAAAAGCTTGCTAATCATACAAGCGCTGCAAAAGAAGGAGCCATGAATTCACAAAAATGTGAAACTCTCAAGAATCATGTGAAGGAAACCATAAAAGTTCAAGATCCCAAATATTACACAGTGCCATATTATCCTGCCATCACTGGGAATTGTTTATTTTCACAGTGTGTTAACCCAGTTAAAATAAACAAACACATAAGCAGAACACTGGGAATTTGAAATAGCAGAAAACGGTGGAGGTAACCAGTAGGTAGTTCCTGAGGAAAGGCAGAGGCAATATTTCAGAAGATCATCAACTTGAGAAGTTAATCTGGTTTCTCTCTCCACTTGGCTGTCAGGGATGCTGAGTATTTCAACATTTTTAAAAAATTTAAAACCAAATAGAATGTGATGAAATGAAGGATATCAAACTTGATTGAAATATGCTGAATATTTGGACTGCAGCAGCAAATAATTTCCACACTAATTATAATCTATTGGCAGATGGGATTGCTCACAATGAGTTGGACGGTTTGTTGTTTTATAATAGGGATGTCTGTGACAGGGTAAGTGTTACAAGAAATAAATGTCAATCTCACAGGAAATGACTCGAATAAAAGCAAAATACTGCAGATGCTGGAAATCTTAAATAAACCAGAGAAAATTTGGAGAAACTAGGTCTTCCAGCATCTGTGGAGAGAGAGAGAGAGAGAAAGACACAGAGTTAACGTTTCAAGTCTGGTATGACTCTTCCTCAGCACCAAGGCTGAACTTGCAATGTTAACTCTGTTGCTCTGTCAGACTTAGTTTCTTGAGCTACTGTCTAGTTTGTTTCATAAGAAATGATTGCTACATGTGTGACAACTGCTAATAGATTAAAAATCCAATATCTACCTAACCTTTTGGTCAATAATTTTCCATTATAAATTCTTGTGCCCATTTTTATAATGATAATTAGTCATGTTTCGCATCTCATGTTGTAACTATACCTTGCTACCAGTGGTACGCCTTAATTTTTCTCTAATTTTTCAACTACAACTGCATAGAAACCAACTTTTTGTTTCCGCTTGCAAAATTTCTGTAAGCTTTATCAAAGGCAATGCCAAATATATATCTTTAAAGTGGGAGCTGGGGATTACAAACTCTCCAGCATTGACCTGATCAGCAGAAATTAACTATCAATCTGTAAGGACCAAATCTGGGAGGAAGGGGAGGAATCACAGGGAACATTAAGGAATACAGTTGTTTCATTTTTTGAACACTTCCGCTAATTAGTTGGAAAGATAACAACTGAATGGGAACGTAACTTTAATTTTTGAAAAAAAATGTTCATGTAATGTAGGCATTGCTGTGGATCTGAAGGGACACGTAGGCTAGACCCGGTAAGGATGGCAGATTTCCATTTTAAAAGACATTAGTGACAAGATGGGTTTTTACAACACTTGAAAGTAGTTACATGGTCATCGTTATGTTAGCCTTCTATTTCAGACTTTCTGAATTAACACTACATCACTGCCTTTCTCAAACTGGAGATTCAGAATCATTCAATCAGGTGATAAACTGTCTGGTCACTTTACACTTTATGTGTCGCAAGACATGGATGCACAAAGGGAAAGAGTTTGGGATAGGGTATTTGAGGGTGAGAGGCCATGAGATGAAACCTCCTGCAGAAAGTCCAGCCAGAATAAACAACCCTGGACTGCTAGCCCTGAGGAATTAACCCCCTAACATGCAACTCTGCTTTGACGTCCCCTGTACAAAACATTGGGAGCATTGCATTAAATTATCCCAGTCGAGAGTGTGGTGCTGGAGAAGCACAGCAGGTCAGGCAGTATCTGAGGAGCAGAAGAATCGACGTTTTGGGCAAAAGCCCTTCTTGATCTCCAGCATCTGCAGTCCTCATATTTACCTGTTAATATATCCAATGTTAACTACACTTCCTGTTGACTTCTTCTAATCCTGTCCAAATTA
The DNA here is from genome assembly GCF_047496795.1 of Chiloscyllium punctatum. Taxonomy (NCBI): domain Eukaryota; kingdom Metazoa; phylum Chordata; class Chondrichthyes; order Orectolobiformes; family Hemiscylliidae; genus Chiloscyllium; species Chiloscyllium punctatum. The sequence continues at coordinate 12,791,472 of NC_092777.1, forward strand.
TTACATCCCTCGTTGAAAATTCTTATGTAAACCCAACTTCAGAATCCCCACCATGTGGAAGCAGGCCATTCACCCCACATCTCAGCCACCCTATCCCTGTAACCCCACATTTCCCATGGCTAGCCCATCTATCATACACATCCCTGGACTCTGGGCAATTTGGCATGGCCAATTCAGCCTAACCTGCAAGTCTTTGGAATGTAGGAGGAAACCAGAGCACCCGAGGAGACCGACACAGACACTGGAAGAACGTGCAAATTCCACCCAACTGAGGGTGGAATCGAGCCCTGGTCCATGGTACTGTGAGGTAGCAGTGCTGAGCACTGAGCCATCATGCCACCATAATGTAGAGAACGCAGTGGTGCTGCAGCTCCCTCATGAGGATGCCAAAATCAACACTAGAAAGGTTCCTGTTCACTAAGTCTCCTTAGACTTTGCCTTCCAAACCCATAACCTCTGCTAGTGAGAAGGACAGGTCAGCAGATACATGGGAACACCTCCACATGCAGATTCCCATCCAAGACACTCACCATTCTGACTTGGAGATGGATTGCCACTTTTTCAATGTTGCTGGGTCAACATCCTTGAACGTCCTGCCAAGGGGCACTGTGGGTGCATCTACTCCAAATAGACTGCAGCAGTTCAAGACGGCAGCTCATCACCATCCTGTGAGGATCACTAGGGATATGACAAGAAATGGTGCCCAGCCAGTGACATCCATACCCTATTTAGGCTTAGGAGCAATTTTAATTCAGGCTTGGGCAGGGAAACCATTGATGCTTTCCTGCCACGTTAAGACCAATTTGGATACATCAGCAAGAAGAAGATGCTTAAAGGGATAGATGCAGGGAAATGCTTCCCCTGGCTATGGTGTCAAGAACCATGGGGCACCATTTCAGAACAAAAATCATTTACGATTGAATTTCATCACTCAGAGAGTGATAAATGATTGGAATTCTCTACCCAGACAGCTGTGGAAGCTTAGTCATTCTGTCAGTTCCACACAGAGTTTAATTGATTTCTAGTTACCAACAACCTCAAGGGATATGGGGATTGTGTGGGAATATGGTGCTGTGATAGATGATTAGCCATGATCTGGAATGACAGAGCAAGCTTGAGGGACTGAATGGCCTACTCCTGCTCCAATGTTCCTATGTTCCTGCAACTTATCTGGCTACCCATCTTCCAAACACTTGGAATTAAAATCAGGGATATATGAATTGTTGCTGTTCACAATTGATTTGAAGAGGAGGCCATTTCAACCATGTTTCCAATCCTATCACACTCATTGTCCATCTGTGATGAGCCATGCTGACTTTCTCATTGAAAAATATCCCAAGAGAGATGATAATTTTGTCTGAAATCCACTTTACGAACGCAAGGTGATGAAGTCAAGGGTAGGCAAAGACCTAGTGGTATTGTCGCTGGACTATTAATACAGAAACCACTTCAGCTGGCAGTTCATTCCACACACGAACCACTCCCTGTGTAAAAACATTACCCCTCTTGTCCTATTTAAAGCTTTCTCCTCTCACCTTAAAAATATGTTCTCAGCATAATTTAACCTCTCCACCATAAGGAAAAAGACCTTTGTTATTCACCTTATCTATGCTCCTCAGAATTTTATAAACCTCTATAAGGTCACCTCTCAATCTCCTACACTCCAGAAAAAAAAGGTCTCAGCTTATCCAGCCTACCCTTGTAGTTCAAACCTACCATTCCTGGCACCATCGTGGTAAGCCTTTGGAGTAAAGTACAAAGTTCATTAATGAAGTGATAACAATCCGTTTCCCACAGCAGCAGCAGTCTGTGACCCCTGATCAAAGCCAGTGCTTCCTGAATATGTCCACCTGACGACACCCCAAGCCCCAGTGAGGAACTGAAATAAAGCTTCTTACTTAAGTACAGTTTCACATCCACAAGACCTTCCAAAGTGCTTTACAATGAAGGGCTTTTGAAGAGCAGTCCCTGTTGTCATGTAGGAAAGGCAGCTGCAAATTTGTACAAGGTAAAAGATCACACCCTCTAATATGTGTGATGATGTTTGAGAGATACATATTGGTCTCAGGGCATGAAAAAACATGCCAACGTTCTTCTTCAAAGTATTGTCATGCAACCTTTTATATCCACCCGATAAGGGAGACAGGGCATTGGTTTGATGTCTTATCTAAAAGAGAGCAACTCTGACATTGCAGCCTACCTGCCAGACTACACTGGAGTGTTGGCTTTGATTGTTCTGCTCAATATCAGTGGGACTGGAATTCACAGCCTCTGGGGAATCAGTGCTACCAACTGAGCTATGGCAGATAGAGACTACTAAAAGGATTTCTTGGGAAATGCAAGATGATCTTCAGTCGTGTGGCAAACAACAAGAATTTACATTTATATATGTACGTACAATGTAATTAACTGCCTCAAGGTGCTTGTCAGCAGTTTTAAAATCAAAATATGAAACCAAAGGATGAAAGGAGATATTTGGTCACCTTCACCTGATGAAGTTGTGATTTTAGATAAACCAGGTGGGCTAGAACCTGTTGTTGTGTGACTTCTGATTTCGTCCCCATCAGTCCAACACCAGCACCTCATGTACTTGTGAAAACCAACGATGGGCCTTCAGGTGCTGTTGCTGTAAAATGAAGGGTGGGGAGGTGCAACCAACATTCATAGAAACAAAAACAGGCACAACAGCAGGCTATTGAGTCCATTGAAACTGCTCTGCTATTTGACACAATTATGGCCATTACTCTAATTTGTGTAATACTCCTGCTCTGCCCCCATATCACTAACACCTTTATGTTGATCATTAAGGATCACCAGAGATAACCATGCAGGAACAGTATGAGAAATAAACTGTTGGAGATGATTCCCTGGTTATGATTAGATCGATAAGAATAAACCAGATGAGAGTCGTGCCAACCAACTGGATGGCAGTGAAATGGCATGGGAGGAGGATGGAGTGGTCACTCTTGTCAAAGACTGGCAAAGAAGGACCTTTGATAATACCACATAGGATGCCATTCATGAATTTGTTAAGAAATGGTGAGTTGAAAAGAAGGCCTATTTTCCACTCAGTCTGTAACTATCTGTTGATAGCTGTATTGAAACCACATAATCACCTCCAAAACACATTGGAATTGAGTCCCACTGCATCCACTTGCTATTCATTTTACTTGCACCCAATCATTTGATTTTTGACTGGAAACTAGTCCTCATTATTTTACATATAAAATAAGATGGGAACAATTATATGTGAGTCATGAGTCTATTAAAAGAGATGGAATTGTTTTGTGCTGATGTACAGCCTCCATGCAGTTAGACAGAGGGGAACAGACAAGCAAACCTACTGTAGTGTTAACTCAGGCTTTCCAGTTAGGTAGCCATCCAGGCACTGTTAGCTTTGGAGCTGACTAAACTAGCCAGGAACAAGGGACAATGATCCTCTCAATCCAGAGAAAGATATTCTGAGAATATTGTGTGCAATTCTTGTCTCCCTCCTAAACAAAAGATGTTGTGAAACTTCAAAGGGTTCAGAGAAGATTTACAAGGATGCTTCCATGGTTGGAGGGTTTGACCCATTGGGAGAGGCTGAAAAGGCTGGCGCTGTTTTCCTTGGACTGTCGGAGGCTGAGGGGTGACCTAACAGAGGTTTATAAAATCATCAGGGCATGGATAGGGTAAATAGACAAGGTCTTTTCCCCAGTGTGGGAGAGTCCAGAACTAGAGGGCATAGGTTTAGGGTGAGAGGGGAAAGATAAAGGGACAACTTTTTCACACAGAGGTCAGTGCCTGTATGGAATGAGCTGCCAGAGGAAGTGGTAGAGGCTGGTACAATTACAATATTTAAAAGGCACCTGGATGGGTATATGAATAGGAAGGGTTTAGAGGGATATGGGTCAAGTGCTGGCAAATAGGACTAGATTAGGTTAGGATATTGGTCAGCATGGACAAGTTGGACCAAAGGTTATGTTTCCGTGCTCCATGACTCTGACTGTATGATCTTTAGCCGATCCATCAGCTGGCATTTCAAATGCTTAGGAAAGAGTTGTATGTAGATATTAAAAGAGTTTTCTGACAATTCACTGGCCATTGAATGGGTGTTGGTTTGCTCACTGAGCTGGAAGGTTTGTTTTCAGATGTTTCGTCACCATACTAGGTAACATCTTCAGTGAGACCCCAGATGAAGCACTGGTGGTATGGCCCGCTTTCTATTGATGTGTTTAGGTTTTCTTGGATTGGTGATGTCATTTCCTGTGGTGACATCATTTCCTGTTCTTTTTCTCAGGGGGTGGTAAATGGGATCAAAATCAATATATTGATAGAGTTCCGGTTGGAATGCCATACTTCTAGGAAGTCTACAGGAAAACAACATATGGACCAAATACTGAACTACAGAAGCAATCATCCCACAATCGAAGCTGCATTAGAACATTATTTCAATGAACACACTGCAGCACAGAGGAACTATGCAGAGCAGAGGAAAATCACCTATACAGTGTATTCAAAAAGAATGGAATCCAATGAACACAGTCCACCAATTTCACAGCATAAACCCAAACAAGCAGACAAAACACGTCCAGAAATCCTAGCCACTCTCCCCTACATCAAAGACATCTCAGAAATGACTGCCAGTCTACTCCTGACCTCTTGGCATCACTGTAGCTCACAAACCCACCAACACACTAAAACAGCAGCTAATGAACATGAAGTACCCTATACAGACAACAAGCAAAAATAATGTCATTTACAAAATACCTTGCAAGAACTGTAACAAACGTTACATTGGACAAACAGGTAGAAAATTAGCCACCAGGATACATGAACATCAACTAGCCACAAAACGACATGACCCACTCTCACTTGTATTCTTACATACAGGTGAGGAAGGACACCACTTTGGCTGGGACAACACATCCATCCGAGGGCAAGCCAAACAGAGACATGCTCGAGAATTCCTAGAAGCATGGCATTCCAACTGGAACTCTATCAACAAACACATTGACTTGGATCCCATTTACCATCCCTTGAGAAAAATAACAGGAAATGATGTCACCACAGAAAATGACATCAACAACCCAAGGAAACCTAAAGACATAAATAGAAAGCGGACCATACCACCAGTGCTTCATTCGGAGGCTCACTGATGATGTTACCTAGTATGGTGACAAAACGTCTGAAAACAAACCTTCCAGCTCAGTGAGCAAATCTACATCCAGAACTTCAACTTGAGCTACAAATCTTCTTAAAGCTCACTGGTCTTTGATTATCCATACCTTTACATCCTCAAAGTATTTACAGGCAATGAAGTGCTTTTCCTTGAAATGTAATAGTCACTGTGCTAACGTGGAGAATATAGAAATAAGTTTGCCCAAAAACATGTCCCACAAACATAGAGAAGATGAGTTTTTTCACCAGAATACCTCCAACAATACAGAATCCCCTCATTTCTGTGCTGGAATGTCAGCCTAAATATTATGCTCGAATTCTTAGATTTGGACTTGACTACACTGCCATGGTGAAAAAACAGCCACAGCTAAAACTATTCATGAACAATTGGAATAGAGAACCTTCCTCCTTTTATGTTAAATATCAACAGATAAACAGACTATCGAGATGAAGGGTCACGTTGCTCCTTTGTGTGCTATAGTGGGATGGCATGGTGGCTCAGTGGTTAGCACTGCTGCCTCACTGTATCAGGGATCTGGGTTTGATTCCAGTCTCGGGTGACTGTGTGGAGTTTACACATTCTCCCTATGTCTGTGTGATTTTCAGCCGGGTGCTCATGGTTCCTCCCTCAGTCTAAAGATGTGCAGGTTAACTGGATTAGCCTTGGGAAATGCAGGATCACCGGGATGGGCTCAATTAGATTAGATTAGATTACTTACAGTGTGGAAACAGGCCCTTTGGCCCAACAAGTCCACACCGACCCTCCAAAGAGTAATCCACCCAGACCCATCAATGGGCCAAATGGCCTCCTTCTATACAGTAGGGAATTCTGTATGGTCGCACTGAAAGACAGCATAGCCAGGCTTGGGTATGTCCTTGTTATATTTTGCCCAATAAGAATAATGAGCAGATTTTTAAAAAATTGTCAAAAGTTGAAGCATTAAAGAAAGTTTCTATTTAGCTAAAGGTCCATGATCACTTTTGAGCGATGTTAATTTACAACTCATGTGTTGAAATAGCTACTAGACATCAACAAGTTGCCAACAACCACTTAAAAGAGAGAAAGAAATGGCACTCGCATCACACTTTTCACATTCTTTGGGTATTCAAAACTCAAAACATCTGTGTGGAGTTTATGTATTCTCCCTGTGTCTGCGTGGGTTTCCTCTGGATGTGCCGGTTTCCTCCCACAATCCAAAGATGTGCAGGTGAGATGGATTGGCCACGCTAAATTGCCCATAGTGTTCAGGGATGTGCAGGCTAGGTGGGTTAGCCATGGGAAGTGGCAAGGTTGCAGTGATAGGGTAGGGGGGTGAGTCTGTGTGGGATGCGCTTTGGTGGGTCAGTGCAGACTTGATGGGCCAAAGGGATCCTGTGAATCATAAACTATAAATTACTTCTGATCTATCCTTGCTATTGTAATGTGGGGAATGAGGCAGATAATCTATGCACAGCAAGGTTTCTCAAACAGGAAATGAGATGAATATCAACAAAAAAACAATGTTTGGGTGAAGAATTTTCCTTTTCCAGAATGCCAGAAGAAGCCTTGGCCTTTCCTTGTTTCTATTCACTTATAGAGGCATTCGGGTCATTGGCATGGACTTCAACAGTCCTTTAGGATTGCGCTGGAGAGTCAGCCCTAAGTATTATGGTTAATTTCAAAATCTCAAGACACCCCACAATCCTTTAAAGTCGCTTATGCACTTTTGAAGGGTACTGACTACTACAATAGGGGTGACGTGGTAGCCAGTTTACACAGAGTAACATCCCGCAGGTAGCAGTGCGTTAAAGGTCAATCAGGATGGCTTAACCATGTTTGTAATAGGGTAATTATTGGTTAGGTTTTTGGATAGTGCTCATCTGCTCTGCTTTGATTAATGCTGTGGGATCATTTGTATCCGCTTGAGGAGTCAGATAGAGCTGTAGGTTAATATCTGAGTCAGATAGAGCTGTAGGTTAATATCTGAGTCAGATAGAGCTGTAGGTTAATATCTGAGCCTTCAAATGGCATTTTCAACCATCCAGGATTTTCCAAAGTCAGATGTCACATGACACCAAGTGTAGGCCAGCAGATTTATTTGAAATCACAAACTTGATTGTTAGTTTCTGCAACTCCTGGTGAAAGGGAACAGACATTGCATGTGAAAGATGCTTGCTGAGATTCTGAAAGAATACACGTCTAATTGTCTGCTCCATCCTGCTAACTCCTCTCAGGTGATGTCTTGGTTCCAGTCTTGGCTTTGTACAACAAGCCCCTTTGGGGCATTGTGTTCCATCCTGAAATGCTGAGCACTAGTTTCAGATTCTCCACCACGGCAAACAGATGCCCAATATTTATATAGTCACATGGGGAGTCAATGGCCCAGTGGTATTATTGCTGGCTTGTTAATCCACAGACCTAGATAATGTTGAGCAGACCTGGGTTTGGATTAGCAACAGCAGATGTTGAATTTGAATTCGAAAAATATCTGGAATTAATGATGACCATGAATCATTGTCAGTGAAAAAGCCAACTGGTTCACTAATGCCCTTCAGGGAAGGAAACTGGTCTGGCCTACATGTGACTCCAGTTCCACAGCAATGTGGTTGACACTTAACTGCCTTCTAGACAATAAGTGTTGGCCTAGCCAGCGACACCTTCGTCCCCGAATGAACTAAAAAAAGGAATCGTATTTCTCATCCAAAATACAGACTTGACGATCACCCTCTCTGGGCGCATCCGGTGCCAACCACATCAGGTTGGACTAGCCAGTGATGACAGCAGCACAGTGATACACAAATAACACAGAGAGAACCTCAGCATTGATTGGAAACTTTCTGGTATCAAGAGAAGATCAGGAGCAAGAAAACCTCTGCTGATCACTACCACCTCACACTTTCATTCAGTTGGAGATAAATCTTCAATTCCTGATGGGACCAGGAAATTCTTGTAGCATCAACAATCTGATATACATAAAATATAGGAATGAAGCAGAACGTATTGAGATTTAAAGAACACATTAAGAGATGGAAATGTTTTTCACTGATGCACAGTTTTGATGGAGTTGAATACAGACATGCAGATAATCAAGCTTATTGTCATGTTAGCTTTTCTGTTGAATGAGTGTCTAGACAGAATTATCCAGTCTTTGGAGTTGATTAAACTGGTGAGGTAACACTGCTCTGATCCTGACAATGAGACATCGAGAGCCTTCCTGTCTCATGCTGTCAACCTTTATCCTCACGTCACTGCACAGCATCCTCTGTACAAACACAACCTTTGCTTTGGAACCGGATCATCTGAGATAAGCAAGAGCCCGAGATTGAATTGAGGATGCATGACTCTCACTCAGCTTGTTGTATCACAGTCAAAGCACCAACATCTAACGTCGCAACTGAGGCATTAAAGGATTGTTATGTAGCTACTAGGAACATAATCAATCCTACATTTTTTCAGTAAACAAAAGAACCCGAAGAGTTGCGAATGCTGGAAAACAGAAAGAGAAACAGAAATTGTTGCAAACCTTCAGCAAGTCTGGCAGTATCTGTAGAGTGAAATCAAAGTTAACACTACAGGTCAAGTTACCCTTCTTCATTAGAACACACTTTTGTCAAAGTAAACATGGATTTTCATCACTTGAAGCATTAATAATCTATCTTTCAGCTGGGATATTATAATAAGGTCCCATGCCAGAGACCTGGGTTCAATTCCTGCCTCAGGCGACTGACTGTGTGGAGTTTGCACGTTCTCCCCGTGTCTGTGTGGGTTTCCTCCGGGTGCTCCGGTTTCCTCCCACAGTCCAAAGATGTGCAGGTCAGGTGAATTGGCCATGCTAAATTGCCCGTAGTGTTAGGTAAGGGGTAAATGTAGGGGTATGGGTGGGTTGCGCTCCGGTGGGGCAGTGTGGAGCTGTTGGGCCGAAGGGCCTGTTTCCACACTGTAAGTAATCTAATCTAATCTAATCATTCGTTCTCTCTGCCAGTTCTAAAAGATCCAATAACACTATCCTCAAAAACTAGAACAGTTCTCCCTGAGTTCTGAAGAAGAGCCATATCAGACTCAAAACATTAGCTGTTACTGTTAACTTCTCTGATGCTAGGTGTCTCCAGCATTTTCCATTTTTTATTCGAATTCTCCCCTTATCCCAGCCACTATTTCATCAAAGGCATAAGCCCTTCATCAGGAATCATTATGCTCAAAACGTCGATTTTCCTGCTCCTTGGATGCTGCCTGACCAGCTATGCTTTGCCAGCGCCACACTCTGAACTCGGATCTCCAGCATCTGCACTCCTCACTTTCTACTATTTCATCGACAATCAGCAATGAATTAGATTGTCTGTCGCTGCTAATGTTGGGAGCTTGCTGTGTACACATTCACTTCTACGTTTCCAGGCCTGCCCTGCAGAAGTGCTGCACTGGTTGTGAAACACTTTTCAAAATCCTCAAATCGTAAAAGGTGGTAAAACAAAGAAAGCACTTTAATGGTGTAAGTAATACATACATTGTAGAATCCCTGCAGTGTGGAAGCAGGCTATTCATCCCATCGAGTCCACTCCAACCCCTTGAAGAACATCCCCCCCAGACCCACCCCCGAACCCTATCCCTGTAACCCCGCATTTCCAATGGTTAACCCACCTGCCAGCACATCCCTGGACACTATGGACGATTTCTCATGGCCAATCCACCCAATCTGCACACCTTTGGACTGTGGGTGGAAAATGGAGCACCCTAGAGGAAACTCACACAGGCACGGGGAGAATGTGCAAACTGCACATTGAGTCACCCGAGACTGGAATCGAACCCAGGTCCCTGGCACTGTGAGGCAGCAGTGCTGTTATAAGATGTTATATAATATTCCTTCTTACATCGGTTTTGTACAGGAAGGGACTCCAAGTTGACTGACAGAGTCAGACTACCTTGTCATTTGTTTGGATAGTAAGATCTGCCATAGGGGCTATTCTATGGAGTTTCTCTCCACATTAATGTTGGATGGTCAATGGTCCAATAGGAATCACCACATTGTTGGAATATATACTTGTGGATGGTGACTGAAGGCATTGTTTTTATTCATTCATGGAACATGGATGTCTCTGACGGGGCCAGTATTTATTGCCCATTCCTCATTGCCCAGAGGGCAGCTGAGAATCAACTACGTTGTTGTGGGTCTGGAATCATCTGTAGGCCAGACTAGGTAAGGGTGGCAGATTTCTTTCCCTAAAGGGCATTAGTGAACCAGATGGGTTTTTCTGACAATAGACATCATGGGATCCTTAATCCATATTCTTTATTGGATTCAAATTCTACCATCTACTATGATGGGATTTGAAACCAGATCCCCACAATATTAGCCCTACCATGAGGCCATTAACTTTCCCCTGAATTTCCGCATGAAAACAAAATCTCCTCATCTCACTCCTAAATAGTGAACTCAGTTGTGGTTCTAAACTCTCCAGTCAGTGGCAAAGCCTCTAATCTGTTAAACCCTCCATGATTTTTCTGTGTTCGAAGAGACCACTTCTCATTTTTCTAAGCACCAGAGAATACAGACCAATCTCACATCCTAGAACAGCTCTGTCATGCCGAGAATCTTTGATGCAGCCCCCTAATGCAAGAATATCCATTCGAAGACAAGTTGACCAAAACTGTAAGCAGTGCTCTCTCTCTCTCTGTGTTAAATAAAGGATAATATATGAGCAGCAAGTCTTCCTTAGTCATATAGTCCAACACTTTAGCAATGCAGGCTAACAAAACATTTGCTTTAATTCCTTGCTATACATGCCCATTCGTTTTCTATGATTCATTTACAGGCACCACCCAAATTTTTTTCGGTACCATCATTTCGCCCTTTAGAAAATGTTCAGCTTTCAGCCAGAGTGGATGATCTCTCACTTCTCCAGAATATGCTCCATTTGATTGCGTGATCTCTTAATCATCCAAATTTCTTTGCAGTCTCTTACCTCCTCACAACTTAGCCTCCAGTAGTTTGTTAATTGATGCGGATGAGAAGTCTCATAGTAGCAACAACAATACATTGCATTTATATAGTGACTTTGGAGTAGAAAAATCCCCTTAGGCTCTTTCACTGAAATTTAAGAACAAAATGGATACTGATTCAAGTTCTTGCTTCAGTTCTACTTTGTGCAGGTCTCACAACAGCACAAAGCTTTTAAGATAGCTAGGTGATATTACAATATTTAGGAAATGACCTTACTGTCTACACAATTAATCAAACAGACAGCTAGCCTATTAGCAGCCAATAAGGTGGACAGCCTGAGTCAGGTAGTGAGCCAGTCAACAATGTATTAGTGACATAAACATGTAGATAATCCAGACTGTATGCGTATGTGTTGGATGCCATATTAAAGTACATAGTTGTGAATAAATGTTCAGAAATCTATATCAATAAGAACCTAAATCTCTGCAGTATATAGGCAAACATATAGGATACCACATCACATCATGGTGGTGACAATTGGCAGCAGAAGCTGATGACAGCAAATTGATACCTTAAGCTGAAAAGGTGACAGTGACTGTAGCAGTTTTGAAAAGTTCTTAAAAATCATCCGTCAACGGTCTGAGCCCAAGCTGAAGTTCACATCTAACGACCAAGATCTACATTCACAACTTCACTGAGGTGCAGCAGCCACTATAGACTCCCTAAGTTGCAGAAAGAGGCTATTTAGCCCATCAAATCTGCATCAACCTTCCAAAGAGCATCCCACCCAGACCCACACGCGTATCTATCCCCGTAACCCTGCACAATCCACCTAGTCTGCATATCTTTGGACTGTGTGGAAACCGGAGCACCTGGACACGAGGCAAATGTGTAAACTCCATGCAGACGGTCAGCTGAGGGGGGAATTGAACCTGGGTCCCTGGCGCTGTGAGGCAGCAGAGCTACTGAGCCACTGTGCCACCATTTCTTGACACACTCTCTGTCTCTTGAAACATAAGCATTCTCACAGGGCATTTGATTTTAAAAAATGACAGTTTACAAGAGATCCAGAGTAGGTCTGCTTTGGAAGATCAATCCTAGAATAAAGTACAGCCTAAGATGGTAGAGAAAACCGTTCTATAGATTGTTAAGGCCTTACCTGTGCATAGTTGTTAGTCAATTCCGCTTCAGAAATGGCACAAAAGCAAAAATAAGGTATGTGATATCACTCTAATGCTTTTTTGTTCTGAATACCACAAACAGTCACTGTTAAGCTGTTTATTTTATAGAAGATAGTCTAAACATAAAATCAGTTACAACTTCTAAAACAACTGCAAGGAAAGATAATAAAAGAGGGAATCTAACAAAATAAAAGAAACATTACACTGTAATGGAGATCCTTTGTAGATGTAACAGCTTTAAAGAGCACAGAGTTGCACAGTAAGGATGGAAAGCAAAAATCTGAACATGGACTAGCACTCCATTGATGTTTTGTCTGAAGTTCAGTTATTCAAAGAAAGAATGACTCCTCACTTCATAGATCAATTACAGCAGATAAAGAAAGACAAACATTGAGTTAAAATGTGCAAGACATCCAAGTGCTTCGACAAATCTGAAATGTAACGCAGTGCTCCACAGCTGCATGTGCTGAACAGTTAACCAAGGTGTGTCAGTAACAGTAAAGGTGCAACCAAGGTGTAATGGTTCACAAAGTCCAAGGGGGACTTCCAATATTCCAGCTTACAGATGGCAGTGATACAGTACATGTGGTCAACGTGACATTCTACATGCATGCTGAAGCCCACTGCCCTATCCAAGTACAGGAATGGACAATGTGTATTTAATACCAATGCTGACACTGATGCAACTGCAAACTCCATCCTTTACACTTCTTACACAAGGCACACTCAGGGAATTGGCTCAACGCGATGCAATCCTCACATCATAAGCTAACTGCTTACAATAGGTCTAACAAACCATGCATCGGCAAAGTCCATCTTAAAGTGGTAATACAGATCCTTGGCAAGGACAGCTGAACCTCCAAGTGTGGCCGCACCAGAGTTCTGCACAGCTGCAGCATGACCTCATGGCTCCAAAACTCAATCCCTCTACCGATAGAAGCTACAAATCGTATGCCTTCTTAACAACCCTATCAACCTGGGTGGCAACTTTCAAGGATCTACGTACCTGGACACCCAGATCTCTGCTCATTTACACCACCACGAATCTTACCATTAGCCCAGTATTCTGCATTCCTGTTACTCCTTCCACAGTGAATCACCTCACACTTTTCCACATTAAACTCCATTTGCCATCTCTGCAGGTTATCTATTTCCATCTGTAACCCACAACATCCTTCAGTACTATCCACAACTCTACTGACCTTAGTTTCATATGCAAATTTACCTACTCATTTATAAAAATGAGAAACAACAGTGGACCCAACACAGATCCTTGTGGTCCCCTATTAGTAAATGAACTCCAGGACAAATATTTCCTTTCTTTCAGCTTGCCAATTTCTGATCCAAATCACTAAAATACCCTCAAACACATGCCTCCATATTTTGTGCAATAGTTTACTGTGGGGAACCTTATCAAATGCCTTACTGAAAACCACATACACCACATCAACCACTTTACCCTCACCCACCTTCTCAAAGAACTCAGTAAGGTTTGTGAGGCATGACCTACCCTTCACAAAACCATGTTGACTATCCCTAATCAACTTACTCCTCCCTAGATGATTATAAATCCTATATCTTATAACCCTTTCCAACACTTTACCCATAACCAAATTAAGGCTAACTTAATTACCAGGGTTGTTTCTACTCCTCTTCTTGAACAAGGGAACAACATTTGCTATTCTCCTGTCTTCTCGCACTATTCCTGTCGACAATGATGACACAAAGATCAAAGCCAAAGGCTCGGCAATCTCCCCCCCGGCTTCCCAGACAATCCTAGGATAAACCCCATATGGCCCAGGGGATTTATCATTTATTCATTTAGCACTTCACCTATCGCCTCTGACGCCATGCACAACTTCCCACTACTATGCTTTATTGGCTCTAATCTTATAGGAGAAAGTGAGGACTGTAGATGCTGGAGATCAGAGCTGAAAGTGTGTTGCTGGAAAAGCGCAGCAGGTCAGGCAGCATCCAAGGAACAGGAGAATTGACATTTCCCCAAGTCTCTCCTACCTACCTTTTATCTTAGTCTGCTTGGCACACTTTCCTCATTCCTGAAGAAGGGATCATGCCCGAAACATCGATTCTCCTGCTCCTTGGATACTGCCTGAGCTGCTGCGCTTTTCCAGCAACACATTTTGGCTCTAATCTTACTCTAGTCATTTTTAAAATTCCTGATATACCTACAGAAAGCCTTAGGGTTTTCCTTGATCCTACCTGCCAATGACTTCTCATGTCCCCTCGCTCTTCTTAGTTCTCTCTTTAGGTCTTTCCTGGCTACCTTGTAACTCTCAAGTGCCCTATCTTGAACCATCACATCTCATCCTTACATAAGCCTCCTTCTTCCTCTTGACAAGAAATTCAACTTCCTTAGTAAACCACGGCTCCTGTGCTTGACAACTTCCTCCCTTGACAGGTACATACTTATCAAGGACACGTAGCAGCTGTTCCTTGAATAAGCTCTAAATTTCAATTCTGCCCATCCCCTGCAGTTTCCTTTCCCATCCTCCCCATCCTATGTATTCTAAATCTTGCCTAATCGCATTGTAATTGCTTGCCCTCCGGTATATACCTATCCCTAACAATCACTAAAGTAAACATAGCAGAATTGTGGTCACTATCACCAAAGTGCTCACCTACCTCCAAGTCTAACATCTGGATGGGTTCATTACACAGCACCAAACCCAATGTGGCCTTGTCCGTTGTTGGCCTGTCTACATACTGCGTCAGGAAACCCTCCTGCACACAATGGACAAAAACTGACCCATCTAAAGTGCTTGAACTATAGTCATCCCAGTCAATATCTAGAAAGTTAAAGGCCCTCTTAACAGCTACCTTGTCACTCTCGCTCCTATCAAGGATCATCTTTGCTATCATTTCCTCTACATCTCTGGAACTATTTGGAGGCCTATAGAAAACTCCCAACAAGGTGATGTTTCCTTTCCTGTTTCTAACCTCAGCCCACACTACCTCAGTCGATGAGTCCTCCAACATCCTTTCTGCAACTGTAATGCTGTCCTAACAGTGCCACACCACCCCCTCTTTTACCATTTTCTCTGTTCTTACTGAAACATCTAAACCCCAGAACCTGCAACAACCATTTCTGTCCCTGCTCTACCCATGTCTCTGAAATGGCCACAACATTGAAATCCCAGGTACTGACCTCAAAGGTGCTCTATCTTCCGGCCAATGTGCCTTTCAACATTACACTGTCTTCAGGCTTACTACACTGGAGGTAGATTCATTCCAGAAATACCCTGACACATGTCCCTTATAGGATATTGAGCCTAACACACTTTATTCTAAAGCTCTTACGAAAGCTCAGGCCAAGTACTCTAACATGGAAATGGAAACTCTAACTCTAGTTTACCAATTACATTGCTCATACTGATCGCAAGCCAACGGAAACTATTTGACAAAAACTCCTCACAAGTCCAGCTCCATGAGTACAATGTTTACTTGTGGCACGGTGGCTCAGTGGTTAGCACTGCTGCCTCACAGCACCAGGGACCCGGGTTTGATTCTAGCCTCGGGCAACTGTCTGTGTAGAGTTTGCACATTCTCCCCTTGTCTGAGTGAGTTTCCTCTGGGGGCTCCGGCTTCCACCCACAGTCCAAAGGTGTGCAGGTTAGGTGAACTGGCCATGCTAAATTGCCAACAGTGTTCAGGGATGTGTAGTTTAGGTGCATTAGTCATGGGAAATATAGAGTAGGAGAATGGGATACTGTTCAGCTAAATGGCCATTTCCACACTGCAGGGATTCTATTCTATGCAAGGGTGCAATTTTGAAGTACAGGACAAACTGATGCGCTTAACCAACTTCTAAATCTTGCTAAAGTAAGATATTCTTTAAACTTAAAAATAAATTTAATCAAATCCAAATCAGGTGATAGGATGTTGCCCGGGTTGGAGGATTTGAGATATAAGAAGAGATTGAATAGGCTAGGGCTGTTTTCCCTGGAGTGTCAGAGGCTGAAGGGTGACCTTATAGAGGTTTATCAAATCATGAGGGGCATGGATAGGGTAAATTGACAAGGTCTTTTGCCTGGCGTCGGGAAGTCCAGAACTAGAGGGCATAGGTTTAGGGTGAAAGGGGAAAGATATAAAAGAGGCAGAGAGTGGTATTTGTATGGAATGAGCTGCAAGAGGAAGTGGTGGAGGCTAGTACAATTGCAACGTTTAAAAGGCATCTGGATGGGTATATGAATGGGAAGGGTTTGGAGGGATATGGGCCGGATGCTGGAGGGTGGGACTAGATTGGGTTGGGATATTTGGTCATCATGGACGAGTTGGACCGAAGGGTCTGTTTCCGTGCTGTACATCTCTGTGAGTCTATAACTCTATGACATTGGTCTCATTCATGTTGAGCCCAGTTGAGCAGAGCAAGTTCACCAAGCTACACCTGATGACGGCCAGCCACATCAGCTCAAGAAGATCAGTATCAGTGGGCAGTACAAACACATTCACAGGCCCCTGAGTAGCAAAGTCCTACTGATCTATACATAGAACATAGAACAATACAGTGCAGTACAGGCCCTTTGGCCCTCGATGTTGCACCAATCCAAGCCCACCTAACCTACACTAGCCCACTATCCTCCATATGCCTATCCAATGCCCGTTTAAATGCCCATAAAGAGGGCGAGTCCACCACTGCTACTGGCAAGGCATTCCATGAACTCACGATTCGCTGAGTAAAGAATCTACCCCTAACATCTGTCCTATACCTACCACCCCTTAATTTAAAGCTATGCCCCCTTGTAATAGCTGACTCCATACGTGGAAAAAGGTTCTCATGGTCAACCCTATCTAAACCCCTAATCATCTTGTACACCTCTATCAAGTCACCCCTAAACCTTCTTTTCTCCAATGAAAACAGACCCAAGTGCCTCAGCCTTTCCTCATATAATCTTCCTACCATACCAGGCAACATCCTGGTAAACCTCCTCTGCACCCGTTCCAGTGCCTCCACATCCTTCTTATAGTATGGCGACCAAAACTGCACGCAATACTCCAGATGTGGCTGCACCAGAGTCTTAGATTAGATTAGATTACTTACAGTGTGGAAACAGGCCCTTCGGCCCAACAAGTCCACACCGCCCCGCTGAAGCGCAACCCACCCATACCCCTACATTTACCCCTTAACTAACACTACGGGCAATTTAGCATGGCCAATTCACCTGACCTGCACATCTTTGGACTGTGGGAGGAAACCGGAGCACCCGGAGGAAACCCACGCAGACACGGGGAGAACGTGCAAACTCCACACAGTTAGTCACCTGAGGCGGGAATTGAACCCGGATCTCTGGCGCTGTGAGGCAGCAGTGCTAACCACTGTGCCACTGTGCCGCCCACAACTTACACAACTGCAACATGACCTCAGGACTCCGGAACTCAATTCCTGTACCAATAAAAGCCAGTACGCCATATACCTTCTTCACACCACTATTTACCTGGGTAGCAACTTTCAGAGATCTGTGTACATGGACACCAAGATCCCTCTGCTCATCCACACTACCAAGTATCTGACCATTAGCCCAGGACCTCATCTTTTTGTTACTCATACCAAAGTGAATCACCTCACACTTACCCACATTGAAGTCCATTTGCCACCTTTCTGCCCAGCTCTGCAGCTTATCTATATCCCGCTGTAACCTGACACATCCTTCTTCACTGTCAACAACTCCACCGACTTTTGTACCATCCGCAAACTTGCTCACCCAACCTTCTAGCCCCTCCTCCAGGTCATTTATAAAAATGACAAACAGCAATGGTCCCAAAACAGATCCTTGCGGAACACCGCTAGTAACTGCACTCCAAGATGAACCTTTACCATCAATTACTACCCTCTGTCTTTTTCCAGCCAGCCAATTCCTAATCCAAACCTCCAACTCACCCTCAATGCCATACCTCCGTAATTTTTGCAGTAGCCTACCATGGGGAACCTTATCAAACGCCTTACTAAAATCCATATACACCACATCTACCGCTTTACCCTCGTCCACCTCCTTAGTCACCTTCTCAAAGAATTCAATAAGGTTTGTGAGGCACGATCTGCCCTTCACAAAACCATGCTGACTATCCTTGATCACATTATTCCTATCCAGATGTTCATAAATCCTATCCCTTACAATTCTCTCTAAGACTTTGCCCTCAACAGAAGTGAGGCTCACCGGCCTATAGTTACTAGGGTTATCTCTACTCCCCTTCTTGAACAAGGGAACCATATTTGCTATCCTCTAGTCTTCTGGCACTATTCCTGTAGACAACAAGGACATAAAAATCATGGCCAATGGCTCTGCAATTCCTCCCTTGCTTCCCAGAGAATCTAAGGATAAATGCCATCAGGCCCAGGGGACTTATCTATTTTCACCCTTTCCAGAATTTCCAACACCTCCTTCCCTACATACCTCAAAGCCGTCCATTCTAATTAATTGTGACTCAGTATTCACATCGGCAACCATGTCCTGTTCCTGAGTGAATACTGACGAAAAGTATTCATTCAGTGTCTCCCCAATCTCTTCAGCCTCCACATGCAACTTCCCACTACTATCCTTGACTGGACCTATTCCTACCATAGTCATTCTTTTATTCCTGACATACCTATAGAAAGCCTTTGGGTTTTCCCTAATCCTACCAACTAAGGACTTTTCATGTCCACTCCTTGCTGCTCTTAGCTCTCTCTTCAGATCCTTCCTTATAACTCTCAATCTCCCCAATTGAACCTTCACGCCTCATCTTTACATAGGCCGCCTTCTTCCCTTTAACAAGGGATTCCAATTCCTTATTAAACCACGGCTCCCTCACACGACCCTTTCCTCCCTGCCTGACAGGTACATACTTATCAAGGACACTCAATAGTTGCTCCTTGAACAAGCTCCACATATCAATTACGCCCTTGCCTTGAGGCCTACTTTTCCAAGCCATGCATCCTAAGTCGTGCCTCACCGCATCATAATTTCCCTGCCCCCAGCTATAACTCTTGCCCTGTAGTACACACTTATCCCTCTCCATCACTAGAGTAAAAGTCACTGAATTGTGGTCACTGTCCCCAAAGTGCTCACCTACCTCCAATTCTAACACCTGGCCTGGTTCGTTACCCAGAACCAAATCCAGTATGGCCTCACCCCTTGTTGGCCTTTCTTCTACATCTCTCGGACTATTAGGAGGCCTGTAGAAAACTCCTAACAGGGTGACCTCACCTTTCCTATTCCTAACCTCAGCCCAAACTACCTCAGATGGC
Organism: Chiloscyllium punctatum; assembly: GCF_047496795.1. NCBI lineage: Eukaryota > Metazoa > Chordata > Chondrichthyes > Orectolobiformes > Hemiscylliidae > Chiloscyllium > Chiloscyllium punctatum. The sequence continues at coordinate 12,810,974 of NC_092777.1, forward strand.
AAGTCTTCATCCATCGTCCTTTCCACCGCTGTAATACTATCTTTGACAAGCAATGCCACACCTCCCCCTCTTTTACCCCCACCTCTGACCCTACTAAAACATTTAAACTTGGAACCTGCAACAGCCAATCCTGTCCCTGTTCTACCCATGTCTCCGTAATAGCCACAACATCGAAATCCCAGGTACTAGAGGCAAAGACTGTCTAGGAGTATAATCTTCAAAGGTAAACAAGTACCAGTACATTGAGATATGTTAAACTATAAGCATATCGATCAGAACGGTGCAGAAAATGCCAAGAGATTGGTGAATCCACTGATTAGTCTGGCATCAATATGAACATAGATCAGTTCATCCAACCCCATTAAACTGCAACAGCCGAGAAAACCTCTTGTTCACAACGAGATTCCTCCTGAGTCCTGGTGCAAGATTGCAATTAATATTTCCCATGTCCAAGAATATGATTACATTGTGGTGAGTGACTACTTCACCATGGGTGAGGCCATACTGGATTTGGTTCTGGGTAACGAACCAGGCCAGGTGTTAAAATTGGAGGTGGGTGAGCACTTTGGGGACAGTGACCACAATTCGGTGACTTTTACTCTAGTGATGGAGAGGGATAAGTGTGCATTGCAGGGCAAGAGTGACTACTTCACCAGGTACTGTGTTGTGAGACAAATCAAAGATGCCAATAGTGCAGCAGTTATTGACAAATAACCAGTAGGTTGGAGTTCATCCACAAATCATGCCCAACAACAATCTGTGGTAATCTAGTACGCCTTTCAAAGATGTGCAGGAAGTGAGGTATTCAACACATTACCACCTTTCCTTACTATTCTCAGTCTAATACTCTTGCAAAATGTACTGTTTGTATTTTAAGGTCCATGATCATTAAAGGCTATTTTAGCCAGCTGCTTACCAAGAACCTCACATAGCCATGGTCTATCTTGATGCTCCTCCTCAAGGCAGAGGCTTATCATGGGAAGGAGCATCCAGGAAAATCGTGCTGCCTGCTCTGTGTCAGAATTAGAGAAACCACAAGCTTCCTGAAGAGGAATTTGGAAAGGACGAAGCAAGTCCAGCTGTTACAGTCCACATTGGAATGACAGGTAGGAACAAGGAGATGTTCCTACTTATAGAATATCAGCAATCAATCAAGAACCAATATTTAACAGCAGCAGTTCAAAGGAAAACAATTCTGCATTCTTGCATGAGCCACACAGACACATTACTGTTGAGATTGAATAATTAATCGGAAAAATTAATACCCAACTAAAGAGAAACAGGAGTTAATTTTATGGAGTTCTACCATATTAGGACAGCAATTAGCTATACTTATGGCCAGAATGAGACTCGTATAAATAAGAAGGTTCCAAACACTTTAAACTGGTAACATGTGGAATGGAATCTACAAGCAATAAAACCAGCTTAGAAATAATTGAATACAGAAGCGGTGAACTTAAAACAGACCAAACACAGGGAGGACATAAATAACCAGACAATATAAAGACTTATAAATAAGTGTTAAAAAGAACAGTTAAAAATAAAGTGCAAAGGATTGCTATTAAAAACAAATATGATTGTTTCATCAGTAATGCGCACAATACCCATAATAAAACAGGGGAACTGGAGGCAGTGATGTGTTGGAAAGATGCAGATATAGTCAGGATTACTCAGACATGGCTACAGAAAAGTCTGAATGGGGAATTAAACATTGCAGGGTATGACATTCAGAAAAAAAGGAGATTAATTTTCTTCAGTTACAAAAGGCAATGTAAAATCAGGAGAAACCAAGGGCACAGTTCTCAAGGAGCCAGACATTGATGTATAGGGATAACGATAAAATGTATTAACTTATAAGTCACAACACCAGATGCGACTAACAGACATCTACTAGCGGAAGAGAGGATCAGGAAGAAATTTACAACTAAATTAAGGAACTACGTAACAAATATAGATTAATAACCATGGAAGGTTTCAATCACTGTGTACATAATTCGTCAAAAGAGGCATGTAGGCGAATAAGGGAATAGAATTGCTACAATAAAATAAGATGTGTTTACACAGATCTTTTCACAACATGTGGAACTATTTCATAGACAATGAAACATGTTTCAATTGCAGTCATTGTTGTAAAGCAGGAAACATTGCAGCCAATCTGCGAACTTTTCCAAACAGCACAATGTTAACCAGCAGCTGAGTTATTCTGTGATGTTGATTGTGGGATAAGCATACTTGGATAGAACACCATGGATCAATCGCCTGCTTATCCCAAGCTTTTACATCTACTTGAGCAGGCAGATGGAGTCTTGGTTTTAATTCCATCCAAAACCACAATCTCCAACACATAGTGCTTTCTCAGGAATATCTCAACATAACACACCATTCTGGTGTATCAATGCTGGAGTCAGACTTGATCCAAATTGTTGGGGCCTAGAGTCAAAATGCAACCAACTGAGCCACTGATGACACAAAGGCTCTTTCTAACCTGGACCTAAGAAACAATTGCAACAAAATATTTGCTCTGGACCTGTTTGTTTTACATCTTTACACAAGCTTCCTTTAGGGAATAGCAAGGAAAGGTTGAAAGTATTAGTTGGCTAATCATCGACCTGTATGAACACTCCTTCTGTGGCCAACAACCCATGGAATAGGACTTGAACTCAAAGCTCCAAACTCAGAGATAGGGGCACTACACACTGAGTCCTTAATCCAGGAAATGAAAAAGATAGGAGATGTGAAAGCAGGCAGCCATCTGGGAAACAGTGAACATTTATGAATTAAAATAATAATTGGGAAGAGGAAACTGTGGGTTGACCAAAAATTATGAACAGTTTTGGTAGCAGGCATGGAACGTCTCTGCTTCTTGAGAAGAGCAAAACTGGACACCATGGCTGCAAGATAATCACCGAGGCATCCAATAGGGCATTCAAAAGGAACAACTTTCCCAAAGCAGAGACTGTAGAACCCATAGCATGAGGAGTAGTTAAAACAATTGATACCGTTAAGGGGAAGCTAGGTTAACCAAACTTAATCCTAACCTTAACCCGAATTGAGGGAGAAGGGAACAAGGATTCAGTTGACAATTCCATGCCAAATAATGGAAGCAGGCTGGAGCATCGACAGTAGCAGAGACTGACTGGGCTCAAGATCCTCTTGCCCTGTGTCCTATCAATTTCTCTGTAATGTTCAAATGGTGAATTGTTCAAACCATTGAAGATTCCAGGGAAAGAGCCAGCCTGATTGATTTTTCTTGCGACTTCTGAATTCTCATATTACCCTTGTACATCTTTTCACACCTTCTCCAGTGCGTCCAGGTCATTATTATTTTAATAATGGAACAGATTATGGCCATGGTCTGTCGGTAGATTTTAACCTCAACTTTTGGAAGCTGAGCTGATACTCTGACTGCAGGGAGGATGAGCAAACTGACTAGATCACCCTGGTCCACAGTACCACTGGGGATTATAGAGGGGAATGTAGTAATAGAGGATTGTATAAGATCATAAGGCCATAAGACCATACGTAATAGGAGTGGAAGTAAGGCCATTCGGCCCATTGAGTCCATTCAATCATGGCTGATGGGCATTTCAATGCCACTTACCCACGCTTTCCATGTATCCCTTAATTTCTTGCGAGATTAAGAATTTATCAATCTCTGCCTTGAAGACATTTAACATCCCGGCTTCCAATGCACTCCTTGGCAGTGAATTCCACAGGCCCACCACTCTCTGGCTGAAGAAATGTCTCCTCATTTCCCTTTTATCATTAGGGGAATAGGCACTGTTCTCTGCTGCAAAGACAGAGAGTGCCAAAGGTTGCATTGCCTACCTGGTGCCAAGGTTCAGGACATCTTTTCTGGGTTGGAGAGGAACTTGGAGTGGGAGGTGAGGGAGCCAGTTGTCATCATCCATGTAGATGCCAACAACATGGGAAAGAGGTTGTGCTAAGGGATTATGGGTAGCTCTGGGATAAATTACAAAGCAGAACCACAAAGGTAATAATCTCATGGTTACTATCTATGCTGAGGAGGTGCTGGTGTTGGACTGGGCTGGATGAAGAGAGAAGTCACATGACACCAGATACTAGTCCAACAGATTTGTTTAAAATCACAAGCTTTCACAACCTTGCTCCTTCAACAGATTTCAAATAAACCTGTTGGACGAGAACCCGAGTCATGTGACTTCTGACCATGGTTACTCACAATTTGGAGATTAATGCATAGCTCAAAGATTGTTGTTGGAGAAATCGGCTGATTCTTAGGACACTGGCACCAGTACTGGGCTAAGAGGGAGCTGCTCAATTGGCCTGGGCTTCCATTGCACCATGCTGGACCCAGTGTCCTGGTGAATCATTTAACTAGGGCTGTGGACAGAACTTTAAACTAATTCATGGTGGGGAAGCTTCTGAATAAAAGAGGGAGCTTTATCAAAGTTTGTCAGATAAGGTCAGGAAATTAAACAAAAGAACACAGCAGAAATTAGTACCTGAGCGAGTAGTAATGCTAAAAAGTAAAAGCTTTTGGCTCCTTATCTGAATGCGTGCAAAATTTGTAACAAGATGGGTGAGTTGATGGCACAAATGGAAATAAATGCATCTGAGTTGATGACCATTACAGAGACATGGTTGCAAGTTGACCAAGTTCAATGTTTGATATTTCAAAGCAACAAACAAAAACAAAAAGGGGATGAGATAGTTTTATCAATAAAGGAAGATATCAGTGCAGTGGTGAGTAGGTTTTAAGGCGCAATTGATTGTGATGTGGAATCAGTTTGAATGCAAATAAGGAATCACAAGAGAATGAAGTCACAAGTGGAGCATCTATCAACTCCAAAGAGGTGTCTCACTGAAGGACAAAGTATAATTTAAGAAGTAACAGAGGCATGTAACAATAACATTATAATTATCTTAGGTCATTTTAGTGTATATGTTAACTGGACCAAACATAGATGATGAACTTGTTGAGTACATCAGGGATTGATTTTTAGAGTAGTATGTTGGAGAACCTACCCAGCAACAGGTTCTTTTAGTTTCAGTAATGTGTAATGAGATAGAAAGTATTTTACACAGGGACTGCATTAAAGGTTTTTGCACAAGGTATGAGCTCACGGTAAAGACTGGTTAACACTCAGGTCAGAGTGTAAGTGGGTAGGTGAGTGAGTGGGTACTTGAGGTGAGTGAGTGGGTGAGGGCAGTTGGTGGGTGAGTGAGTGAATAGGGGTGCTGGGTGGGTGAGGGAGTGGGTGACAGGGTAGGTGGGTGAGGGGGTGGGTGAGGATAGTCGGTGAGGATATTGGTGAGGGGTGGGTGGGATGGGCTTGTGGGTGAGTGGAGAACCAGTTCAGGGATATTCAGCTGGTCAGAGTGATAACTGAGTCCAATGGGTTTGGATCCAAATGAGCAGGGCAGTCAGAGGTTTAGAGCAGTTAATCACTGAATCACGGGTTCCTTATGGAGAGGAAAGAGACCATTTGGCCCATTGAGTCTGCATTGACAATCTGAACAGCATCCTACCTAGACCTAGCACCCCCACCTTATCCCTATAACCCCACATTTACTCTGGCTAACCCACTTAGCCAGTATATCCCTGAACACTATGCACCCAGTCAGGTGATGGGAGTGGAATAGTCAGGTCTCATGAAGGAGTTGATCGGGACATTTGGGTTGGGGTATCTCGGTCATTGTTGGGTCAAATCGGGAGCATGGCAATGAGATAAATGAATGCTTGAGGGTGGTTAGGGATGGTCAGGTCTGGTTGATGGTCAGGGGGAGTAGGCAGTTGTTCAAAGTTAGTCAGAAGTAGGTGATGAGGGATTCAGTTGTGGAGTTACTAAGGCTTTAGACCAAGATTTAAGCAGTTTAACATTTCCTCAGTAAGGATAAAGATAAGCCACCGTGTATCTAGCCAATATCTCCAGTTCGGAATGGGACACATACAGGCAGCATCCCAGGCAGTCTGTCAAAAGTTTAAACTTCCCAGGCTATTCCCATGAGGGACCCACATCAGGATTTCCATAAAGTCCAGACACATATCTTCCACAATCCAAGGACCAGAACATTTGGATCTTTGTTTCAGAGTATCAGACTGAAACAGACTTCAATCACAAAATCCTTCTCGTGAAGGTAAGTCCCCAAACATGACAATTGACTTTTTATCATTTCTGGGAGGTTATTCACAACTGTAGGCACGTGGAAGCCACTGAAAGGGGATTGTAAAATTATTTCGATGAAGATGTATCAATTTCAGGCTAACTATTTCAAACATTCAACCATTATGGGTAGATAAAATAAGATTTGTGAAACGTTTGCTGAAGATTTCACCATTTTATTTACCAAGATCAGAGTGAGAGGATGCAGCCAACTAGAAATCATTGAGTATAGGCTAATGTCTGAATGTTTAAGATAGCTGGATTGATTTGAGTGTTTTCTATCTGTAACCTATAGAAAATTCTCAAGAAACTGTTGAAACTGCTGTCAGAACTTTTCTGATGGTTATTACAACGGGTTATAAAGGGAATGGGGTTAGAAGTTACTATGATACATTTCTTAAAATAATTACAATCACGTTCTGTAATGGGATATTGCAATGCAGGACTTTAATGTAGGAATGAATGCAATATTAAATGGGAATATTAAATTTGCAATGTTTGTAATGTAAGAGATGTGTGTTGTTTAACATATTTATGGAGTTATTTTGTGATAATGAAACTGAATTGACATTTCACAAATATAAAACAGAGAAGTTGTTGAGCAGGAATTTTGATATAGCCTGCTATTTAAAACCTAGTTACACTTTATTCAATGGGTTTTCAAAGATTTCTTACACAGGGGCTAATTGTATAAGAATGACAGCTCCCCACATTGATCTGATTTGATAAGATTTTGATATGTAAGCACTTCAAAAGTGCTTTGCTTGGGCACCAAATGTTGCTGCCAGTCTAACAGAGTAATGATGGGATTACTGACAATTTTACTATTATTAAAACTTCAAATTCTCGGTGAATAATGTAAAATGCTAGCACTTTAACATTAACACTACCTTAACCCTGCAATATAACCTCACAATATAGAGTGGCACGGTGGCTCAGTGGTTAGCACTGCTGCCTTACAGCGCCAGGGACACCGGGTTCAATTCCAACCTTGGACGAATGTCTGTGTGGAGTTTCCTCCCACAATCCAATGATGTTTATACAGGTTAGGTGGATTGCCCATAGAGTTCAGGGATATGTAGATTAGGGGTAAATGTAGGGGAATGGGTCTGGGTGGCTTACACTTCAGGGGGTTGGTGTGGAGTTTGCACATTCTCCCCATGTCTATACAGGGATTCTATCCAGGAAGTTTCTATAGTCTGGAAACAGGCCATTCGATCCTTTGAGTCCACATCGACCTTCCAAAGAGCATTCCATGGAGACCCACCCTGCTAACCCTAGCCCTGTAAACCTGCATTTCCTATGGCTAATCCACCTAGCCTACTCATCCCTGGACACTATAGGCAATTTAGCATGGACACATCTTTTAGACAATCTTTTAGGCAATCCACCACTCCTCATTCTATTCTTGTCTACCCAGTCATATCCCAAGTTGCACATAATGGTCATACCACCATTACTTCTGGATTCCCCAATAATGTATCTTTGGCCCCCTTCTATTTTTTGGTGGCACCATCATAAAACATTTCAGGCTCCATATGAATGCTGTTGACTTGTGATTCCATATGTGATTCTCTCAACTGATTTATCCAACTGATTATCTAACATCCAATCCTTGATGAACATGAATTCCATCCAATGAAATATTTGGAAGGCGAGGGCTACAGCTTTCAAATCGTTCCACCACATGTGTCCCCTTTTCTCTGATTCAATCCAGTTCCTTCGTCACTACTAATGGGTCTAAATCAGATTGTTCACTACACTGGGATTGTATTTGGGCCCAACCACACATTAGGTCCATCACCTAGGCTGCTTACTTCTATCTCTGTAACATCCTCTCACTCTATTTGACTTCAATTCTTCTGCTGCTAAAACATTTATCCAAATCTTTGATGTCTCAGGACCTAACCACGTCATTTCCTCCTGGCCAGACTCTATTTGTCCAACCTCAATTGTCCATGACCTACTGAATTTCTGCCCATTCGGCAATCACATATAGCGATCATGAACCAACATTACTTCTTGCACCAGCAACACTGTAATGTTAAAATTCTCATTCCCGTTTCTAAGCCCCTCCATGCTTTCTCTTCCTCCCATTAGACGCTCTAATGGGCATAGAATGTTTATAGACTTCTATCAAGTCTCTCCTCAGCCTCACCACTCCAGAGAAAACAACTTAAGTTTTTCTAACCTCAATCAAGACAGAATTCTGGTAAAACTCTTCTGCACCCTCTCCAAAGCCTCCACATCTTTCTTGTACTGTGGCGACCGGAATTGAATGCAATGCTCTAAGCGTGGCCTAACCAAAGTCTTATAAAGCTGCAATATGACATCCTGGCTCTTGTTCTCAATTCTCTGACCAATAAAGGCCAGGATGCCATGCACCTTAGTTACTACCCTGTTTAGATTACTTATAATGCTACAATATTGGACAGTAATGTTAGACCACATAATGGTAAAATTTTAATACTGCAATATTATATGATAAATATGATTATATTACAGTTCTCTGGCACTACAGCCCAAATCTTCTAATCAGCAACAGAACCCTTATTTTATATTGGGGAGTCAGGGGATTGAAGAAAGGGTTGGGGTTTGTAGTGTCAAATGTGTAGTCACCAGGAGCTGGATCAAGATTTACTGTCTAATGTATCCTGCAACACTATCCAGGAGTATATCACAGTGTTCACCTCCAGCTCAGAATTAGAGACACCGGGGATTCTGGGGGAAATGGGATGTTGCCCATTGGAAGTATAAACACTCAGGTAAGTTCCCATGAAGGTCAGTAGATATGGGCTTACAAGATTGCATTGTTGTGATTGCGTAATGTGATATTAAACTGTAATACTTTAAAACAATTTTTAAAATCTGCTACTCCTGAGAAGGTTCACAGCTACTATTCTGTTCTTGCTGTCCCACAGCCATTCTTAATGCTGTTGCTGATACAGATTTTAATTTTGCTGAGCGAAGGGGAATGGGTTTGTTAATTGCTACTTGACAACATTGGCTATAGTTCAGCAGTAACAATTCAATTCAAACCCCTTTCTAAGATTCCATCCTTTATCGCAATGCTAGCATCTGCGATTCTATATAAAATGTACACAAAGCAATTGCTTAGACACCAGCCTGGAGCCCACTCCAAGTATCTGTTATTCTATGTATAAACCACCTGACCCTCTCATTTACAGCTGAATTTCTTCTCCTGAGTTGGATTAGATTACTTACAGTGTGGAAACAGGCCCTTCGGCCCAACAAGTCCACACCGACCCACCGAAGCGCAACCCACCCAACCCCTAACCTAACACTACGGGCAATTTAGCATGGCCAATTCACCTGAGCTGCACATCTTTGGACTGTGGGAGGAAACCGGAGCACCCGGAGGAAATCCATGCAGACACGGGGAGAATGTGCAAAGTCCACACAGTCAGTCGCCTGAGGCAGGAATTGAACCTGGGTCTCTGGCACTGTGAGGCAGCAGTGCTAACCACTGTGCCACCGTGCCGCCCACTAATGGGTATCTAATGTTTTCAGATTCTCATTCCAGGATTGAATGGGGTACAACCACATACAGGGGCTTGGAGGGAACCCCCCAGAAACAGCTCAATAGCAGCTTCAGGAACAATCAAATGCTAAGACAGGTTTTGGTGATCCAGTGAGTCTCTCTACTTAAACCTAGACATAGAAAATAAAGGCAGGAGGAGGCCATCGAATCCAGTTAACCATTCAACGTGATCACGGCTGATCCTCTCTCTCAACAGCAGACCCCCTCTACTGTCTTCGCATTCTCCTTGACACCTTGAGAAATCTGTCTCCTCACTTCAGTCCAAAATGGCCTACCGTGTATTCTGAGACCATGACCCCTCGTTCTGGAACCTCAAGTCAGAGGAACTATCATTCCTGCATCCAGTCTGTCCAGCCCTGTCAGAATTTTATAACTTTCAATGAGATTCTCTCTCATTATTTCAAAACTCCTGTGAATACAGGCCGAGTTGACCCAATCAACAGATCTGCCAATCTAGTTTGGTGAACCACCACTGTACTCCCTCTGTGGCAAGTACATTTTCTGTTAGGGAAGGAGACCAAATCTGCCCAACATTCCAAGTTTGGCCTTGCCTAGACTCTGTTCAGCTGCAGTAAGACTTCCTTACTCCTATACTCCTCTTGCAATGAATGTCAATATATCATTTGCCTTCCTCAGTACTTGCTGCACCTTCATACTTTTAATGACTGGTGTACAAAGATACCTCGCTCCACTTGTATTTATCTTTGCCAAACTATCGCCATTTAAATAATACTCTGCCATTCTGTTTTACCTACTGAAGTGGACAGCTTCTCATTTATTCATGTTATACTTCACCTGTCATTCACTTGCCCACTCACTTGACTAAATCATCCTGAAGGCTTCCTGAATACTCCCACTCCCACCTAATTTTGTTTCATCAACAAACTTGAAAATATTACGCTTGATTCCCTTATTAAATCAGATATACATCATGAATAACTGGGGCCCAGCTCCAATCCCTACGGTAACCCACTTGCAACCATCTCTGTAAAATACCTATTTAACCCTAACTCTTTGTTTCATGTCTACTTGCCACCTCTCAATCCATGCCTATGATTATGACTATGATTTGATTTTAATAATAATCTGTTATGTGGGATGATATCAAAAGCTTTGTGAAAAATTCAAATACATTGGGTTCATTTGTTCCCTGTCATCTATTCTATGAGTTAAGTCCTCAAAGTAAAACTCCAGTGCACTTATCAGACATGATTCCCCTTTTATAAATACATGTTGACTCTGTGTAATCTCATTGGTATTTTCTAAGTGTCATGTTGTAATATCTTTTGTAATAGACTCGAGCATTTTATGAGTTCTTCATGTGTAATTGGGGGTTTCCCTATTCAAGACAGAAGTTCCAGATTCAAGTACAACCTGCTTAAGTGGTGTACCATAATGTGTCTGAACAGGTTAATTGCAAATTATTATTCAGCACTCCTGTGGCACAGTGGTAGCATTCCTACTCTTAAACAGGAGGCCAGGGTTCAAGTCCCACCTGCTCCAAAAATGTGGAATGACATTTTTAAACTGGTTGATTAAAAATATCTAGATTGCAGTATTTTATCTAGTACTGATTTCGGCTAACTGGCCTGTAATTCCCACATTTCTCACTCTCTCCTTTTGAACAGCAGTCTGTCACCCTCTAATCTGCTGGGATGTATGGAAACTATCCTGAACTAGGCAAATTCAAAGATATAAGGCAAAAGCTTACTCCCTAAGATCTGTAGAGATGTCTCAGCATTTTTATACATGCAAACCAAAATTACCCAACAAAACTTTACCATGAAGGGAACTCTTCAGCAAATGATATATTATATTCACGGAAGAAAGGACATCAACATTACTTTGACTCAATCAAAGCAGCATTGTCAACAGAAACCTGTACCTGACAGCTCTGCAACCCAAGGAAGAAGACAATCTTAGAAGTTGCTACATTTCAGAAAGGGCCATGAGGGTGCCTCATACAATATGGTCAAATAATTGCATTTGAGTCTAATACAGGCATAATCTGATTATCCTAACATTGACCATGAGACACATATTAGATTAGATTCCCTACAATGTGGAAACAGGCCATTTGACCCAACAAGTCCACACTGACCCTCCGAAGAGTAACCCATCCAGACCCACTTCCCTCTGACTGATGTACGAACATTATGGGCAATTTAGCATGGCCAGTTCACCTGACCTGCACATCTTTGGAGTGTAGGAGGAAACCGGAGCACCCGGAGGAAACTCATGCAGACACGGGGAGAATGTGCAAACTCCACACAGGCGGTTGGCAAGGCTGGGATTGAACCTGGGCCCCTGGCACGAACCACTAAGCCACCGTACTGAATATCACAAGATTCCACCAGGATCTGTTTGGCAAATAATTCACTGTGGAAACTGATCAAGACCCGTTCAAAATGATTTGACACCACTGACCAGTCCGTCATCTCATTACAACAACATCTCATAAATATACTAGACATGACTTCAATATCTGCTACAAACTTAGTACAAAAATGGTTACGTCTCTGGATATGGACTTCCTGTCACAAGTAGAGATCCTGCCTGTTCAAGTTCTCTGAGATGCAGGGCAAACCCATTGAAAGACAAGGGAGAATGAAAATGACATATGACTGACATGTAGTGCAGAACTACCGAATCTGCATATGGGACAGAGGTCAGAGCCACATATGCTACACAGGGAACATTGAGGTATCCAACACGTGCCGTGACCCCACACACTACAAAGTCACAATATAATTGAGGAAGAACAGAAGCTAGCTCAAGGAACTGGTGGCTAAAACTCCAATTGTACAGAAAATGCACACAAGAATAAGCTCAGATAATAAGGGCGTAGAAAAACATCAAGAGTACAATCAACATGCCAACAACGTACAAGAGTCTAACACACCCAGGAGGAAGTGAGGACTGCAGATGCTGTAGATCAGAGTCGAGAGTGTGGTGCTGGAAAAGCACAGCAGGTCAGGCAGCTTCCGAGGAGCAGGAGAATCGACGTTTCAGGCGTAAGCCCTTTATCAGGAATTCTTGGATATAAAGCACAGAAAGTTCAAAACAGGAGAGTAGAGGTCACACTGCTGGGAATTTTTTCTAGGCCTCCACAGAGTTCCAGGAATGTGGAGGAGAGGATCGGCAAAACGATTCTGGGTAGGAGTGAAAGGAACAGGGTGGTCATTATGGGGGACTTTCACTTCCCCAACATTGACTTGAAATGCTAAAACTCTAGTATGTCAGATGGATTAGTTTTTGTCCAAGGTGTACAGGAGGGTTTCCTGACACAGTATGTCGAAGGGCCGACAAGAGGGGAGGCCACACTGGATCTGGTGCTTGGTGCAGGCCAGGTGTTTGATTTAGTTAGTTGTAGGTGAGCACTTTAGAGAGACTGACCATAATTCAGTTTTTTTAGATTAGATTACTTACAGTGTGGAAACAGGCCCTTCGGCCCAACAAGTCCACACCGCCCCGCCAAAGCGCAACCCACCCATACTCCTACATCTACCCCTTACCTAACACTACGGGCAATTTACCCGGAGGAAACCCACACAGACACGGGGAGAATGTGCAAACTCCATACAGTCAGTCGCCTGAGGCGGGAATTGAACCCGGGTCTCTGGTGCTGTGAGGCAGCAGTGCTAACCACTGGGCCACCGTGCCGCCCATACGTTTAGTTACGTTTAGTTTAATGATGAAATGGGATGGACACATGCCACAGGGCAAGAGTTATCAATGGGGCAAGGGCATTTGTAATGCGATTAAGAAAGAAATTGGATGCATTGAATGGGTTAGCAACATGCAGGGAATGGGGACAATTGAAATGTGGAGCTGGTTTAAGGAACAGATATTGCATGTCTTTGATAGGTATGGGAGGGAGGGAGGAAGTGATAAGGTAAGGGAACTGTGGTTTAATGTGGAAATTGCATCTCCTGTTAAGCGGAAGAAGGGGGCTTATGTGTTGATGAGACAGGATGTTTCAGATGAGGCGTTGGAGAGTTGCAGATTAGCTAGGAAGGATTTAAAGAGAGAATTAAGAAGTACAAAGAGAGGACATGAGCAGTCTTTAACAGGTAGAATAAAGGAGAACCTTAAAGCTTTCTATAGGTTTGTGAGGAATAAAAGGATGACTAGGGTAGGAATAGGGCCAGTCAAAGACAGAAGTGAGAAGTGTGGACCCTGTGGAGATCAGAGAGATGCTAAATGAATATTTCTCATCGGTTTTTACTCAGGAAAGGGAGAATATTGTAGAGGAGAAGAATGAGATACGAGATATTAGACTAGAAAGGATAGAGGTTAGTAAAGAAGAGGTGTTATCAATTCTAGAAGGAGTGAAATAGACAAGTCTCCTGGCCTGGGTGGGATTTATCCGAGGATTCTCTGGGAAGCTAAGGAGGTGGTGTTGGAGCCTTTGGCTTGATCATTGAGTTGTCATTGTCTACAGGTTTAGTAGCACAGGACTGGAAGATTGAAAATGCTATGCCCTTGTTCAAGAAGGGCAGGAGAGATGACCCAGGTAATTATAGACCAGTCAGCCTTACGCCTGCTGTAGGAAAAGCTTTGGAAAGGATTATAAGAGATAGGATTTATAATCAACTAGCAAGCAACATTTTGATTGCAGATCGTCCACATAGTTTCGTCAAGGGCAGGTCGTGTCTCACAAACCTCATTAAGTTTTTTGAGAAGGTGACCAAGCATGTGGATAGGATAGGGCAGTCGATGTGGTATACATGGACTTCTGTAAAGCCTTTGATAAGGTTCCACATGGTAAGCTGTTGAAGAAAATGCAGAGACATGGGATTGAGGGTGAGTTAGCAGTTTGGATTAGAAACTAGCTTTCTGTAAGAAGGCAGCGAGTGGTGGTTGATGGAAGATATTCAGCCTGGAGTCTGGTTCCTAGTGGTGTGCCACAAGGATCTGTTTTGGGACCACTGCTGTTTTGTCATTCTTACAAATGACTTAGATGCAGGCACAGGTAGATGAGTAAGTTTGCAGATGACACTAAAGTCAGTGGAGTAGTGGACAGTGTGGAAGAATGTCGCAGGTTGCAGGGGGACTTGGACAAACTGCAGAACTGGGCTGAGGTGACAAATAGAGTTCAATGCAGATAAATACAAGGTGATTCACTTTGGGAAGAATAACAGGAAGGCAGAGTACTGGGTCAATGGAAAGATTCTTGGTAGTGTGGAGGTGCAGAGGGATCTTAGAGTCCATGTACATAGATCCCGAAAATTGCCACCCAGGTTGACAGTGCTGTTAAGAAGGCATACGGTATGTTAAGTTTTATTGGGAGAGTGATTGAGTTCCAGAGCCGTAATGTCATACTGCAACTGTACAAAATAGTTGTGCGGCCGCTCTCGGAATATTGTGTAGAGTTCTGTTTGTCCCATTATAGGAAGGATGTGGAAGCATTGGAAAAGGTGCAGAAGAGATTTACCAGGATGTTGCCTGGTCTGGAGGGAAGGACTTATGAGGAAAGGCTGAGAGACTTGGGTCTGTTCTCATTGGAAAGAAGAAGGCTAAGAGGGGATTTGATAGAGACATACAAGAGGATCAGAGGATTAGATAGGGTAGGCAGTGAAATTTTTTTTCCTAGGATGATGACATCAGCCTGCACGAGGGGGCATAACTACAAATTGAGTGATAGTTTTAAAACAGATGTCAGAGGTAGGTTCTTTACTCAGAGAGTGGTAAGGGCATGGAATGCCCTACCTGCCAATGTAGGGAACTCAGCCACTTTAGGGAGATTTAAACAATCCTTAGATAAGCACATGGATGATCATGGAATAGTGTAGGGGGATGGACTTAGATTAGTTCACAGGTCGCTGCAACATCGAGGGCCGAAGGGCCAGTTCTGCACTGTATTGTTCTATGTTCTATGACCTTGCCATGTGCAATTCAGTGAGAAGCATACTATAAGGGTTCCATACATAGTAATCTGTCACTGCAAGTTGTAGTCTAAGCTGTTCATAAGCCTGTTTCAACTTTGCAAGTAAACTGAATCCATGTTAATGTGTTACTTAGCAATAACACAAAAATACAACATCTGTTATTCTAAATATAAACTATCCAAACTCTCTGATTAGATTCCAGCCTGCAACTCATTTTTGGGTCTCTGTTATCCTATTTATAAATAAGTGAACCCCTTATTCAGCATCCATTCTGTAACTCACTCCAGGGATCTGTTATTCTATAGTTCAACTGCTTGAATTTCTAAATTAGGTTGTATCCTGTCTTAGTATTACTAACTGTGTGAAAATAAAAGGAGTAGCAACAGCGTTAAAATAAGGTTGTCAGAAAATCCCAGCTATGGTGTCCAGTTGTCCCCTCCAACATTACTTGCTAATCCTTGTGTCCAATTCTTCCTTTAACCCCTCAGTCTGAGCTCTTGTTTTCTTATAGTTGTCTCCAGTCTCAATTCCCAATCCTAATTTCTAATTCCTTATTTCCATCATTCATTCCCAATCCATTTCTCTTACTTTGTTCCAATCCTCAAACTGGCCTTCCTGTACTGAAATACTCTACAAGAACGGAGAAGCTGACAGTGTCTATCAGACTGGGTTTACACTCCAATAGATAAAGTGTTTGAGAATTTGGATCATTTGGCTTAATTTGCCTCTCTGATATTTGAATTGTAAAATAACGATTTATCGTTTTATTTTGAGGCGAACACTAGTCTTTGGGACCAGTACATGAGAAAGAGTGTTTCGTATCAATGATTTGCAGCTCTCTATAACTCCAGCAGACCAACAATTCCCATAAGCTCTCCACTCATCTGATTTCACCCATTTTTCATTGTTTTTTGCCCACACTTTCCTTCCTTCTAATCCTCACCCTGCCCCAATCCTCTTTTCCCACCCTCAGTATCCTTTGAGGTCAAACTCCTAACATGCTCATTCCTCCTAACGTCTCCTTTATCTGATATCTAATCAAACATTCTTGTTCAAGTGTCTAGTTCTAGGGGGGCATGCATTAAAGGTGAGAGAGAGGAAGTTGATGCAGGGGGAAGTTTCTTTTTACATAGAGTGTGGTAGGAGTCTGGAACGCACTGCCAGGCGTAGTGGTGGAGGCAGGTACGATAGGGGTGTTTAAGGGACTTTTAGAAAAGTGTATGAATATGCACGGAGTGGATGGATATGGACCAAGGGCAGGCAGAAGGGGTGAGTTTAATTTGGTGTCATGTTTAACACAACATCATTGGATGAAAAGCCTGTTCCTGTGCTGTACAGTTCTATGTTCTATTCTCTGGATGTTGGTGGGTAATACTGCTATGTTGGCATTTTTAATTACCTGTGATAAGGTGATGAATCTTTGCTCTTCAAATGTTGCATTGTGAAAGTGCTCCCAGAATAGTTTTAAATACAGGCTTCCAGGATTTGTCACTCATGTTGTGTGGTTTTCTTAAAATTAGGCCATATACCATGGAAAGTCAGTTTCTTATTGACCTGGAAGTTTATTAACAACCATTGTGATAGCTCATAGTTTGGATTATATACTTCATAATGATACTCTTATTGTTGATTGGCTGCCTAACGATCTAACTTGCTGGCTGTCTGTACAACTGACTGGCTGCTAACAGACTGTCATCAACTTGCTGAACCTTACAGACAATACAATGGAAACCTTGGAACATCGCCTGTCACAATGTCCTCTTAAAGGCTTTCGATGACTTACAATAAAGCAACAACATCGGCAACAGTGTGGGAACAATCCATTTTGTTCAACCTTTCTCACTTTGAAGAATAGGAAACCTATTCTGATCAATAAAAATGAGGATGCACATTGCTATATTATCTTTATACATCAGGATAATGCTTTGCCAATGTAAAATACATTGACTCTTGTCCTTATACAAGCTGTGTCCCTTCACTGTGTGGTAAACTGCTGTTATTGTGGATGGATGCTTATCATGCATCATATACGTACTGTTTGTGTCTGGTGGGATGTTCCCAGTGTCCGAGCTATCTTTCTGTATCACAGACAGTTGTTTGTGGACAACTTGGATGTTTCATCTGTTTCACCACTGGATTTTAAGAGTGTTTGTGACAATGGCACATGGCCTGATCTGGACATGCACAGAATATCTAATCACAGAACCAGGTATCAGTACGACAATCTCAAACGTCACTTGTTCAGGTTGGGGATACCTATTTTCACCCCTGCTCTGGTGGTTTACATCTTGTTGAAGGAAAGCTTCTCATATGCATTCTTTATCATTTTATCTACCAGTTCTGCTAACTTCAAGGACTCATGGACAGGGACTCCAAGGTCTCTCACTTCCTCTTCTCTTTTCAATCTCCTCCTGATTGCTTATTCCTTCCCAAGCTGACACGTTTACAGACTGAATTTCATTTGCCACATTCTGGCTGTTTAGCCAAATTATTGATACCTCCCTGTAGTTGACAATCATCCTTTTCACTGTCAACTATACACCAATTTCTGCGTTATCTGTAAAGTTCCCAGTTGTGCTTTTTACATTTTAGCCAAAATTAACAATATGTACAATAAATAGCCACAAGAGCCCTGTGGAACACCGTTAGGAACTGATTTCCATTTGTACCATTAGCCATGATACCTTGTTTCTTGTCATTGAGATTCTTTGGATCAAACTTACCACATTCTAATGTATCACAGGGGATTTTACTCATCTGACCAGTCTGCCTTGTCGAATACTTACCAAAAGTACAAGTAGACAATATTGACAGAAACACCTTCCTAAATCCACCTTGTTCTTCCTTCAGTTAAGTTAGTTAGATACACATTCCCCAAATAAAATGATGCTGACTATCCCAGATTAATCCTAACTGACCAAAAACGCACAGAGAAAACAGGAGCATAGAGAGCATGAGGATTATGGAGAGGGCAGGAACATTGAGAGAGACAGAGCATAGACAGAGCAGGAACACTGAGAGCAGGAATAGAGAGAGAGAGAGTAGGAACAGAGAAAGAGAGAGCAGGGACACAGATAGAAAACAGGAACACAGAGAGTGAGAGAGAGTGAGAGAGAGCAGGAATACAGGGAGAGAGAGGAGGAACACAGAGAACAGGAACACAGAGAGAGAGAGAGCAGGAACACTGAGAGAGAACAGGAACACAGAGAGCAGGAACAGAGAGAGAGTGAGAGAGAGCAGGAATACAGGGAGAGAGAGGAGGAACACAGAAAGAGCGGAAGCACAGAGAGTGGGAACACAGACAGCAGGAACACAGAGAGAGCAGGAACACCGAGAGTGAGCAGGGATGTGGACATAGTTTAGAGTCAGACCAGGTAAGGCTGGTAGTTTCCTTCCCTAAAGTAAATCAGTTAGGAATCTGGAATTAGGAATCTGGAATCTGGAAACGAAGTAGAACAGCTTGCGGTGTTTTGACAGATGGAAATCAGTTCTTGATTGTGTTTATTGTATGCATTGATCATTTTGGCTTAAATGTGGAAAGTGTGCTAGGAACTTTACAGATAATGCAAACATTGGTCTGTAGTTGATCATGAAAAGGATTTCAATACTTTGGCTGAGTGACCGTGATTGTGGCAAATGGAATCCAGTCTGTAAAAATGTGAGGCAACGCATCAGTGAAGCAGTTGGGTTTTAAAGACAATTGATAGTGATTATTCAGTCGTCATTAGGTCAGTTCTCTATTTTTAGACTCAATTGAATTTAATTTCCACCATCTGCCATGAGAAATTTGAACCATGTCCCAAGAACATTTGCCTGGCATTCTGAATCACGACCCTGGCACCACCAATGACACTCTGCAATTCTGCTTCACTTCTGGAAGCTGCTGCAGCTTTTCACAGAACCCTCCTTTGATTGGTTGGAATGGGCATAACATTTTCTCATTAAGATCGCTGATGCAAATAGACACGCGATCTATTCTGCCTGGTTTCCAATCCAATGGACTTAAAACGTCCCAGTGCCTGACTTTCAAATGTGAATTCTGCTTTAAGTCCATCAATGACAATACTTTCAAATTCACTGACTCACACACACGCAAAAAATGTGTAGGCTTCTTAAGAAAGTTTCTCTCTTTGTACCAATAAAACATAGCAGGGTCTTCTCTCAAATAGACACAGCCAAACTTTAACAAGAGGCAACCTCATAAAATACCTAGTATGAGAGACAGCTCATAGGCTAATATAAAATTAAAGTTAGGTTTTATTGTCAGGTGGACTGAAGTACAGAAATACAGGAGAACAGTGAAGCGAGTCCCACACGATACCATCTCAGGCGTAAAATGCCTAGTTACAAACTTAAGGTAGTAAAATAGATTAGGTACAAAAATAGAGAAATAAAGAAAAAGCTGAAACTTCTACATTACAATTCTTCATGTTCTCCAATTTGGAAAGTAAAGAAATAAAGTTAAACGATAAATATTACAGTCCTTCTACAGCCTGCAGTCATGCCATGTCAGGGGTTTCCAGAGCTCCCCCTGCAATGGGCCGACCCTAAACTGCCTGGCAAGCTACTCACATGCAGGGGCACAGGGAGTGTGCAGGGGTGTGGGGAGAGTAGGATGGGGGGGCAGGGGCACAGGGAGTGGGCAGGGGTGTGGGGAGAGCAGGGTGGGAGGGCAGGGGCAAAAGGAGTGGGCAGGGGTGTGGGGAGAGCAGGGTGGGGGGGCAGGGGCACAGGGAGTGTGCAGGGGTGTGGGGAGAGCAGTGTGGGGGGGAGCAGGGGCACAGAGAGTGGGCAGGGGTGTGGCGAGAGCAGTGACGGGTGGAGCAGGGGTACAGGGAGTGTGCAGGGGTGTGGGGAGAGCGGTGTGGGGGGGTGGCAGGGGCACAGGGAGTGTGCAGGGGTGTGGGGAGAGCAGGGTGGGGGGAGCAGGGGCACAGGGAGTGGGCAGGGGTGTGGGGAGAGCGGTGTGGGGGGGGAGCAGTGGCACAGGGAGTGGGCAGGGGCCTGGGGAGAGCAGGGTGGGGGGGGGGTAGCAGGGGCCCAGGGAGTGTGCAGGGGCCTGGGGAGAGCAGGGTGGGAGGGGGGACAGGGGCACAATGAGTGTGCAGGGGCCTGGGGAGAGTGGGGTGGGGGTGGAGCAGGGGCACAGGGAGTGTGCAGGGGTGTGAGGAGAGCAGGGTGGGGCAGGGGCACAGGGAATGGGCAGGGATTTGGGGAGAGCAGGGAGGTGGGAAGCAGGGGCACAGGGAGTGGGCAGGGGTGTGGGGAGAGCAGGGTGGGGGGGAGCAGGGGCACAGGGAGTGTGCAGGAGCCTGGGGTGAGTATGGTGGGTGGAGCAGGGGCACAGGGAGTGGGCAGGGGTGTGGGGAGAGCAGGGTGGGGGGGAGCAGGGGCACAGGGAGTGTGCAGGAGCCTGGGGTGAGTATGGTGGGTGGAGCAGGGGCACAGGGAGTGGGCAAGGTTGCGGGGAGAGCAGGGTTGGGGGGGGAGCAGGAGCACAGGGAGTGGGCAGGGGTGTGGGGAGAGCAGGGTGGGGGGGCAGGGGCACAGGGAGTGTGCAGGGGTGTGTGGAGAATGGGGTGTGGGTGGAGCAGGGGCACAGGGAGTGGGCAGGGTTGTGGGGAGAGCAGGGTGGGGGGGGCAGGAGCACAGGGAATGTGCAGGGGTGTGCATAGTTGCAGAGGTGGGAGATAGCAGACATATGAACAGGGTTGGAGTTCATATCCATTGTGTGTTGGTTATGATCATCTATCGATAAGACCAGGCGTGGGTTACAGATCCTCAGGGAAATATCTATGGGCTCTTCAGCTTCAGCAGACACCAGTTTGGGAACCATGAGTGCTCCTTAAGTGCAGCTGTCCAGAGAAATACATTAAAAATGAACCGACATCCCTGACACTTCTTTCAAAATGCTTTCTTTCTTTTCACCTAATTCGTTTTGCTCCACTACATGTCATCCGGCCAGGCTTGAGTAAAAATATCAGAATTTTCTCCAAACAAACAATACAAGTTGGGATGGTAAAAATTGGCTGCTTTTATTTGCAAGCCCTTGAAAATCATCCAGTCTTAGCACCACGAAAGAGAATGACTCTTTGGAATGTTCTCGTTGGAACGGCGAAGGATGAGGGGTGACTTGATAGAGGTTTATAAGATGATCAGGTAAGAATAGATAGAGTAGACAATCAGAGACTTTTTCCCTGGGTACAACAGAGTGTTACAAGGGGACATAAATTTAAGGTGAAGGGTGGAAGGTATAGGGAGGATGTCAGGGGTAGGTTCTTTACCCAGAGAGTGGTGGGGGCATGGAATGCGCTGCCTGTGGGAGTGGCAGAGTCAGAATCATTGGTGACCTTTAAGCATCAATTGGATAGGTACTTGGATTGGTGCTTAAGCTAGGACAAATGTTCGGCACAACATCGTGGGCCGAAGGGCCTGTTCTGTGCTGTATTGTTCTATGTTCTATGTTCTGTGTTGGATGAAACTGTTACACTGTAATTATCTCCTATCATAGAGTCATAGAGATGTAAAGCACAGAGCCAGGCCCTTCAGTCCAACTCATCCATGCTGACCAGATATCTGGAATTAATCTAGTCCCATTTATCAGCACTTGGCCATATCCCTGTAAATCCTTCCTGTTCATATATCAATCCCAATTCCTTTTATGTAATTGTCTCCACCACTTCCCCCAGCAGCTCATTCCATACACACACCACCCACTGCGTGAAAAAGTTGTCCCCTCGGTCCCTTTTAAATCTACCTTTACTCTCTGTCCTATTACTTATTTCTGAAACTGTATTAACCTCCTCTGAACCGTCCTTGCAAGTTGTTAGTATACTCTTTTCACTAACTATTTCTGCTTTAAGTCTACTCGCTGCCAATATTTTCACGAACAGGAGCAATTTTTCATGGGCATCTCTGTCCAGATCATGCATGATTGTGAATATCTCAATCAAATCCTCACCAAGCCTTCCCTTTTCCAAGAAAAGCTGTCGTAATTCCTCCAATCTGGTATCAGGACTGAAATACCACATCGCTGTCCTAATTCCTTCAATTTATCTTTGCTACTGAAATACCTGATCCCTGGAACCTTTCTCATGAGTCTTTTGTGTGCTCTGACATTTGAAGAGTAGCCCTGTTTGAATATTTGAAATATGGCAGCCAGTTAGTATCCAGTGAGCTCTTATGCAGCTGAGCTGTTTCAGAAAATTGAGTTGGAGAAAGTGAGGACTGCTAACGTTTCGGGCAAAAGCCTTTCATTAGGAACGTCCTTCCTGATGAAGGCCTTATGCCTGAAATGTTGACTCTCCTGCTCCTCGGATGCTGCCTGACCTGCCTGCCTTTCCAGTGTCACATGTTTTGCCTCAGAAAATTGAGTGTTGGCCAGAACTTTTCTGCTGTTCTTCAAACAGTTTCACATTCATCCGAGAGAACAGACAGAGTCATAGAGTCATACAGCACAGAAAAGAATCCTTCGGTCCAACTCACCAACGCCAACCAAGTCTCCCAAACTAAACTAGTCCGACTTGCCTGCTTTTGGCCTATATCCCTCTAAGTGCTGAATGGTTTAGCACAAATTTTAATTTAAAGATTTTGGGATGATCTGTAGCTCGGGAGCTGGTTGGATTCATTGTTTTAATATTATGTCACCTTACTCTGGACAAACCCGCTAGAAGAAATAGTTTCTCCAACCAAATCATTTTATCGTCTTAAAAGCCTGAGTCAGATCATGCCTAAATCTTCTTCACTCAGAGGAAAGTGAATGGCAACCTGCCCTCATCATTCAACCCCATCCGCTGCAACCCATTAACAGGCAATCTCAGCAAACCTCCCAAACACACTTTGAAGGAGTGACAAAGAAGGTTGCTGAAGGCAGCGCGTGGACATTGTCTACATGGACTTCAGCAAGGCGTTTGCATAGTCATGGGTGAAATTTCTCGAGAAAAGTAAGGGGAGGGCATCTCCCAGCACAACACCTCCTCATAGTGTCAGCTACAGTTAGATTTACCCTCAAATTTCTCTAGCAGGATTTGAATCTGGAGCATCAAGCTTACAATTAGGAGCACCACCAAAAAACCTTGTTGGTCTCTACAAGGTAGCAATATGCCAGATTTATGAACTCTTGTATGTCCAGTGCTTCTATTGTTCCACTTTCTGTTTTTTCTTTCATTTCCTTTGACTTTTATTTCAATTTAGAATAGAGTAGATTTATTCGTTATTTCCACCATGTACAATTGATACAATAAAAACCAGGTAGTGTTCCTCCAGGACTGGGGGTGCTAAATAGACAGCACAAACTACACACTCATACGCAGCATAAAGTGCATAAGAAGTGCAAAACATGCAAATTGCAATTTAATAAAAGAATGATAAATAATAGACATTGCTTTAGCAGCAATTCGAAGTCGTGCAAAGAATTTCAGATGGGAAAGAGTCTGATCATACTGTGTTAAGGAGCCTGAAGGCTTGGGGAAGAAACTGTTGCACAGTCTGACTGTGAGAGAACGAATGCTCTGGTATCTTCTGTCAGATGGCAGGAGGGAGAAGAGTTTGAGTGAGGGGTATTCCACAATGCCCTTAGCCTTTCAGATGCAGCATGGGGTGTAAATGTTTGTAATGGAGGGGAGAGACACCCCGATGATCCTCTCAGCTGCCCTCACTATCGGTTGTAGGGTCGGACGATCCGAGACGGTGCAATTCCCGAACCAGGCAGTGATGCAGCAGCTCAGGGTACTCTCAGTGAACCCTCTGTAGAATGTGGCGAGGATAGGGGGGTGGGAGGTGGGCTTTCCTCAGCCTGGGCAGGAAGTAGATATGCTGCTGGGCTTTCTTGGCTATGGATCAGGTGTTGAAGGATCAGATGAGATTCTCCACCAGGTGGACACCAAGAAATTTGTTAAGTGACAAGTGGAAACTCATCTGGAATGGAAACAATTACAATGGGATTTGTCTCCTTTTTACAGGGATAATGCAGTCCTGTCAGGGTAGGGCTGAAATTACTCATAAACCCCCAAGGCAACTTCCACAGTGAATATTCTACATTGAAAATGACGGGGCTGTTGATCCTTATGTCTCTGTGTGGAGTACACAATTTTACATACTCTAAACCAGTCCTGAAATTGCCACAAAGGAACAAAACCATTTATAGTTTCATCCCTTAACACAAAAAAGGATCTTTGACATGCAGTTGCTATTGTCAAGTAGGCAATGTCATTTTTTAAAAAAGAAATGAGGGGACATAAATTTAAGGTGAAGGGTGAAAGGTATGGGGGGATGTCAGGGGTAGGTTCTTTACCCAGAGAGTGGTGGGGGCATGGAATGCGCTGCCTGTGGGAGTGGCAGAGTCGGAATCATTGGTGACCTTTAAGCGGCAATTGGATAGGTACATGGATAGGTGCTTAAGCTAGGACAAATGTTTGGCACAACATCGTGGGCCGAAGGACCTGTTCTGTGCTGTATTGTTCTATGTTCTATGTTCTATAAATATTTATTCATGGGTTGTAGGAGTACTGGCTAGGTCATCATTTATTGGCCATTCTCTAACTGTGCCAGAGAAGGTCGTGATTATCTACCTCTTGACCCACTGCTGACCTTGGGGAATAGTTATACAGACAATGCTGCCACAAAGAGAGTTCCAGGATGTTGATACAGTGACAGTGAAGAAACGGCGATAACTTTCCAAGCCAAGATGGTGAGTGGCTTGGAGGGGAACTTCAAAGTGGTTGTGTTATCATGTACCTGCTGTTTTTGTCCTTTCAGGTGGAAGTGGTCATGGGTTTGTAAGATGCTATCTAAGGAGCTGTGTAATCTAATGCTCTTCATCCATAAGGGAATCAAGGGTTATGGGGGAAAGGAGAAAGTGAGGACTGCAGATGCTGGAGATCAGAGCTGAAAATGTGTTGCTAGAAAAGAGCAGCAGGTCAGGCAGCATCGAAGGAACAGGAGAATCGACCAAACATACATACCTTTGGATTGTGGTAGGAAACCAGGGCATCTTGAGGAAACCTGCACAGACAAGGGGAGAATGTGCAAACTGCACACAGACAGTCACCTGAAGGTGGAATTGCACTCAGGTCCATGGTGCTGAGAGGCAGTGGTGCTAACCACTGAGCCACCGTGTCATCCCGTTTCTATTTGTATGGTCTTATAGAGTGGATGTAATGAATCTTGGTGATGATACACACCATTGCCACTGTGTGTTGACATGGAGAGAGTGAATGGTGATTGTGGTGGATGGATGGCAGTGAAGCAGCTATTTTGTCCTGGGTCATGTTCCCCAATGTTGTTCAAGCTCCATTGATCCAGGTTAGTGGGTGGTATCCTACCACACTTTCTGACTTGTGTCTGATGGATGGTAGATAGTTTTGGGGAGTCAGGAGATGATTTACTCCCTTCAGAATTTCTGGTCTTTTGCCTGCTTTTGTAACCACGTTACTATCTGGCAGATCCTGTTCAGTTTCTGGTCAATGATAATCCCCATAATGTTGCTCGGGAGGATTCGGTGACAGTAATGTCATTTAGTATCAAGGTCCACTGGTTCGATTCCCACATTGGAGATGGTCATTACCTGGAACATATGTGCCATAAAGCGTTACTTGTCACTTATCAGCCTAAAAGTGTGGTGCTGGAAAAGCACAGTCAGGTCAGGCAGCAGCTGAGGAGCAGGAGAGTCAACGTTTCAAGCATAAGCTCTTCATGAGGAATTCCTGATGCTGCCTGACCTGCTGTGCTTTTCCAGCAGCACACATTTTGACTCTGATCTCCAGCATCTGCAGTCCTTGCTTTCTCCTACTGATCAGCCCAAGCCTAAATGTCGTCAAGGACTACCTTTAAATGGACATGATCTGCTTTATTATTTGAGGAGTTGCAAATGGTGCTGAGTATTGTGTAGACATCAATGTCTAACATTATGATGGAAGGAAGGTCAATGATGACACTAACCTGAGGACCAGCAGAGATGCCCTGGAGCTGAGATGACTGACCTCCAACAGTGACAACCATCTTCCTATTGACCAAGTCTGAGTCCGACCAACAGAGAATTTCCCCGGATTCCCATCACTCAATTTTTCACATGTCCTTGATGCAGCCTTGATGTCAAGGGCTGTCCCTTTCCCCTCCCCTCTGGAATTCAGCTCTTTTGTCCATGTTTGAACCAAGGCTGTAATGAGGTCAGGAGCTGAGTGACCCTGGTGGTACCCAAACTGGGCGTCACTGAGTAGGTTATTGCTGAGCAGGTGCTGCTTGCTAGCACTGTTACTGACACTTTCCATCACCTTAGAGATGATTGAGAGTAGACTGATGGGGCAGGAATTGGATTTGTTCTGATTTTTGTATACAGGGCATGCCTGGGCAATTTTCCACATTGTTGGGTAGACTCCAGTGTTGAAACTGTAATAGAACAGCTTGGCTAGGGGAGCGACAAGTTCCAGAGCACAAGTCTTTAGTGCTATTGCTGGAATGTTGTCAGATCCATTAGCTTTTGCAGTAACCAGTGCCTTCAGCTGTTTCTTGAAATCAGGTTGAGTGAATCAAATTGGTTTAAGACTGGTACCAATGATGTTGGGGATGTCAGCAGGAGGCCTTTCAGAATGAAACTTATTGCAACTGCTTCAGCCTTGTCTTTTGTACTATTACGCTGAGATCTTTGCAAAGGGAGGAGGAAAACTTTCTTCAAAGTGGGAATCCTTGGCAGAGGTAAAAACAATGACTGCAGATTCTGGAAACCAGATTCTAGATCAGTGTGGTGCTGGAAGAGCACAACAGTTCAGGCAGAATCCGAGGAGCAGGTAAATCGACATTTCGGGCAAAAGCCCTTCATCAGGAATACAGGCAGAGAGCCTGAAGGGTGGAGAGATAAATGAGAGGAGGGTGTGGGTGGGGAGAAGTAGCATAGAGTACAATAGGTGAGTGGGGGAGGGGATAAAGGTGATAGGTCAGGGAGGAGAGGGTGGAGTGGATAGGTGGAAAGGAAGATAGGCAGGTTCGACAAGTCATGGGGACAGTGCTGAGCTGGAAGTTTGGAACAGGGGTGAGGTGGGAGAAGGGGAAATGAGAAAACTGTTGAAGTCCACATTGATGCCCTGGAGTTGAAGTGTTCCTAGGTGGAAGATGAGGCGTTCTTCATCCAGGCGTCTGGTGGTGAGGGAGCAGCGTTGAAGGAGGCCCAGGACCTCCATGTCCTCAGCAGAGTGGGAGGGGGAGTTAAAATATTGGGCCACAGGGCGGTTTGGTTGATTGGTGCAGGTGTCCCGGAGATGTTCCCTAAAGCGCTCTGCTATGAGGTGTCCAGTCTCCCCAATGTAGAGGAGACCACATCGGGAGCAACGGATACAATTAATGACGTGTGGAAGTGTAGGTAAAACTTTGATTGATGTGGAAGGCTCCTTTGGGGCCTTGGATGGAGGTGAGGGAGGAGGTGTGGGCGCAGGATTTACAATTCCTGCGGGGGCAAGGGAGGGTGCCAGGAGGGCAGGGTGGGTTGTTGGGGGGCGTGGACCTGACCAGGTAGTGATGGAGGGAACGGTCTTTGCGGAAGGCAGAAAAGGGTGGGGAGGGAAATATATCCCTGGTGGTGGGGTCCGTTTGGACGTGGCGGAAATGTCAGCGGATGATTTGGTTTATGCAAAGGTTGGTAGGGTGGAAGATGAGCACCAGGGGCGTTCTGTCCTTGTTACAGTTGGAGGGGTGGGGTCTGAGGGCGGAGGTGTGGGATGTGGACGAGATGCGTTGGAGGGCATCTTTAACCACGTGGGAAGGGAAATTGCAGTCACTAAAGAAGGAGGTCATCTGGTGTGTTCTGTGGTGGAACTGGTCCTCCTGGCTCTGCTGTATCTGCTCCCAGGAGGACCAGTTCCACCACAGAACACACCAGATGGCCTCCTTCTTTAGAGACCGCAAGTTCCCTTCCCACGTGGTTAAAGATGCCCTCCAACGCATCTCGTCCACATCCCACACCTCTGCCCTCAGACCCCACTCCTCCAACTGTAACAAGGACAGAACGCCCCTGGTGCCCACCTTCCACCCTACCAACCTTCGCATAAACCAAATCATCCACCGACATTTCTGCCACTTCCAAATAGACCACACCACCAGGGATATATTTCCCTCCCCACCCCTTTTCGCCTTCCGCAAAGACCGTTCCCTCCATGACTACCTGGTCAGGTCCACGCCCCCCAACAACCCATCCTCCCATCCTGGCACCATCCTCTGCCACCGCGGGAACTGCAAAACCTGTGCCCACGTCTCCTCCCTCACCTCCATCCAAGGCCCTAAAGGAGCCTTCCACATCCGTCAAAGTTTTACCTGCACATCCACTAATATCGTTTATTGTATCCGTTGCTCCCGATGCGGTCTCCTCTACATTGGGGAGACTGGGTGCCTCCTAGCAGAGCGCTTTAGGGAACATCTCCAGGACACCTGCACCAATCAACCACACCGCCCTGTGGCCCAACATTTCAACTCCCCCTCCCACTCTGCCGAGGACATGGAGGTCCTGGGCCTCCTTCACCGCCGCTCCCTCACCACCAGGCGCCTGGAGGAAGAACGCCTCATCTTCCGCCTCGGAGCACTTCAACCCCAGGGCATCAATGTGGACTTCAACAGTTTCCTCATTTCCCCTTCCCCCACCTCACCCCAGTTCCAAAATTCCAGCTCAGCACTGTCCCCATGACTTGTCCTACCTGCCTATCCTCTTTTCCACCTATCCACTCCACCCTCCTCTCTGACCTATCACCTTCATCCCCATCCCCATTCACCCATTGTACTCTTTGCTACTTTCTCCCCACCCCCCACCCACCTCTCATTTATCTCTCACTCTGCAGGCTCCTTGCCTCTATTCCTGATGAAGGGCTTTTGTGTTGATTTTCCTGCTCCTCAGATGCTGCCTGAATTGCTGTGCTTTTCCAGCACCATTCTGATCTAGAATCCTTGGCAGAGGCTTTGCAAGATGGTTTTCACCAACTTGATGATAGTGAGGATGGCAGAGGCTGGAAACTCAGAGTCCATAAAGTAGAAAAAAAGCATAGCAGGTCAGGCAGCATCAGAAGAGCAGGAGAGTCGACCCTTCATCAGGACTGGGGAGGGGGAAGGGGGCTTTGAGATAAATAGATGGGTGGGGCTGGGGGAAAGATAGATGGTTTGGCCATAGGTGGATGCAGGTAGGAGGTGATTGCGATAGGTCAGTGGGAAGGTTGGAGTGGATAGGTGGGAAAGAAGATGGACAGGTTAGGTCAGGTCAAGGGGGCGGGGTGGAGGGAGAGGGCTAGATCTGGGTTGAGGTTGTGGCGGGGGGGGGGGGGGGGGGGGGTTTGAGATTTGAAAGCTGGTGAATTCTATGGTGAGGCCATAAGGTTACAAGCTTCTGAGATAGAAGGTGAAGAGTTTGCGTGTGGTCATTTTTCCTGAGGCAAAAGCTGAGGGGTTCTTCCTCCCCTTGAGCTCATGCATCATTGATGATAGAGCTTTTGACCAAGTTAGTTAGTTGTCTGCCATTATTCATGGCTGGATGTGGCAGAACTGCAGAATTAGATCTGATCAAGAAGATGGGGAATCATTGAGCCATACCTGTCACTTGCTGCTTCCACTGTTTGGTATGTAAGTAGCCCTGTGTGTAACCTCACCAGGCTGACACTTCATTTTTAGTTCTGCTGTTGGCATGCCCTCTTGCACTCTTCATTGAACAAGTGTTGACCTCCTGGCTTAATATGAACAGTATAGTGGAGGATATTGGGGCTGGGAGTTTGCAGATTGTGATTGATTACTACTCTGTTGTGGCTGATGGCCCACAGCACCTCATAAATGCCCAGTTTTGAGCTGTTTGAAATCTATCTCATTTAACATGTTATTAGCACGCAGGCCTGCAGATGGATAGATGGTATTTGCAAACAACAAACTCTTAATAAAGTAAATTAGCCCCCCATCTGCTGTAGTGGTGTTGGCTGAGAGATTACTATTGACTAGGAAAGCATGTGAAGTATATATAGAATCCATACAGTGTGGAAACAGGCCATTCAGCCCATCAAGTCCACACTGATCCTCTGAAGAGCATCTCACTCAGACCATTCGATCCTATCTCTGTAACCCTGCATTTACCATGGCTAACCTATACATCTCTGGACACTTTAACATGGCCAGTCTACCTAACCTACACATCTTTCGACCATGGGAGGAGACCGGAGGAAACCCGCGCAGACACAGAGAGAATGTGCAAACTCCACACAGACAGTCGACCGAGGCTGGCATTGAACCTGGCTGTCTGACAGTGTAAGGCAGCAGCACTAACCACTGAGCCACTGTGTCCCCCTTATTAATTCCTCTTCAAAGAACTATCTCTTTCTTCAACAGACACTATGAACCTTAATATCCACTTCTTCAGTTTAACACATCCCGGGAAAGATGATAAGTAATCCAGCCCTCCACATTTGAACAGCGATGCCTTCATTTCAAAACCTCATCAGCTGTGAAAAACCTGTGGTTACCTGAGCTCCTAGAAAGAACGTCTTTGATATCTGCTGAAGTGTCAGATTTGGAGTGGGATTCAAACTCACAGCCCTCAGACTCAGAAATAAGAGCGCCTCCAACTGCTTTGATTGCCACTGAAGATTATTCTTAAGAATTTGGACTCGGCACAAAGCCAACCTCCCCTCGGGAAACTCTGCTCGGGAAACTCTGCTCCTTCAAACTAATTAACTTCATTCAGATTGTAACTCCTGCAGAAGGGCAACAGTTGGGGAGGCTGTGCT
Source organism: Chiloscyllium punctatum (assembly GCF_047496795.1). Taxonomy (NCBI): domain Eukaryota; kingdom Metazoa; phylum Chordata; class Chondrichthyes; order Orectolobiformes; family Hemiscylliidae; genus Chiloscyllium; species Chiloscyllium punctatum. Next base: position 12,842,310 of record NC_092777.1, read on the forward strand.
AAAGAGTTCTGAGGCTTTGATCATTCTCAAACATATTCTAGATAGTCCTTGACATTTTCCCTGTGAAATAGTAATGGAGACGTGGCAGATTGAACTCAGTGTCAGTTTGGTCAGAACTCAAATATTTGTAGTCACTCCTGATGTAATTGTTCAGTAATTGTACAGTGACTATGGAATAAGACCATGAGAGAGAAAATGAGTTTGAAATCTGGTTTTACAAGGTGAATCCTCATGGATTATTCTCCTTTCCATCTCATTAATTCCTCAAATAATTGGATCATGACTCCATCCCTTTCAAATATGTCACGACGTAACTTTTAACCAATGACTTTGACAGATGCAAAGGCTACTGTCTGTCCAGGAAAGCGTTTTCTGCGGTCAGGGATTTGAGAGTAACATAAATTGTTTCAGGTCATCAGTTGTTACATTTGAGCTGACCGCAGAAGGGCTGAGGCAGCATTGGGTAACTGGGTCATGGTATTGAACAGGATGATTGCCTGTTCAATGATAACCAGTTCATATGAGGGTGCTCCAGTATCCAACCCCAAGCTTATAATATCTAAAGAATCCCATTTCACTGAGCTCAAACGATGCATTGGAGTAGGAGTAGATTTTTTGCTGGGCTCCCTCAGAGATGTGTAACCCTTTAGACTAGATGTTCTCTAAATTTGCTTTTCCAGTGAATGAACAGACCGAGGGAGAGGAACATGAAGAGTGTTCAATCAGCCTCCTGGAGACAGGGCTAATGTGAAGGGAGAGAACGAAAGTGAAGGAATAACTTTTCTACAATAATAATGCTGCTGAGAACCTTACTCTGGATATCTTAGTCACTTTTATAAACAGCACTCAATAGGCCCAGACTTTCTTCTAATATTTATTGATGAGATGTGGGCATCACAGGTGCTGGATTATCATTCTCTGTTGTCCTTGGGAAGGTGGTGAGTCTTTATTAGAAGATCACGTGGCAGTGGGACTTTCAGGCTGCCGTTAGGGATTTTGATTCAGAGACAGCGAACTTAGCGCAGTCTGATGACATTGTGGTTAATGATATTTAGCTGGAGGATATAGGTTGGGTTGTTACTTGAGCCCGTATATGGCGAGCGAGAGACACTTACTGCCAATGGGACGTGGTTGGATTTGGAGGCACGTTCCCTGAAAGTGAGTACAAATTGACTCTGGTTCCCTACTTGAGAAGCTGGCTAGTCAGTGTTTCGAGGTAGCAGGGTGCCAGTGGAACTAGCTGGTCAGTGTTTCGAGGTGGCAGGATGCCAGTGGAACTAGCTGGTCAGTGTTTAGAGATGGCAGGGTGCCAGTGGAACTAGCTGGTCAGTGTTTAGAGATGGCAGGGTGCCAGTGGAACTAGCTGGTCAGTGTTTTGAGGTGGCAGGATATCAGTGGAACTAGCTGGTCAGCGTTTCAAGGTGGCAGGGTGCCAGTGGAACTGGATGGTGAATCATCTCCTGGAACCCATCACAATTGTGTGCTAGCCGATACCTTAGTGGCCAACTGGTGGCATGGCCAACAAATTGGTGTGCAGGGATTGGAGGGCTGGCCAGTGGGCAGTGAGCTAGATCTACGTTGGAAACCTGGTTACATGTTTGACAACACATGACATCTCTGTTAGCATGTTATAATGGATGATTTTCAGTTCATCTGATACTGAGGCATGATCATTATCATGAATTAGATTTGTTGCTCCATCAATACTGATTACTGTTCAGCAGTTATCATTGGCCTTTCCCATTGGCCTGCCCCTCCCTTTAAAGATCCCTAGATGTAGGAGCTGTATGTAGGCCATTCGGCCCGTGTAGATTCACTGAGATCATGGCTCATCTGACAAACTTCAGCTACACTTTCCTGCTTTTTCCCTATAACCCCCCGATTCCCTTACTGTGTACAAATTTGGCTATCCCAGAATTAACAACCTAGCCTATTTGCCAACTGCAGTAATGAATTCCACAGACTCACTACCTTCTGAAAGAAGATATTCGTCCTTTTCTCTGCCTTATTGGGGTAACCCTGTTACTCTGAGATTATGTCCTCTGCTTTCAGTTGTCCCACAATCAGGGGACACTGTCTCTGTGCCTCCCTATTGTGAGATGTTGCAATGAACTACTGGAACAGGTGGAAATTGAACCCAAGTCTCTTATATCAAAGGTAGGATCATTACCACTGCACCACAAGAGCTCTACCATACTCTGTCTAGACCACAGAAGACTTATATTTTTCAATAAGTTTGTCATCCTTCTAAACTCCAGGGCCCGAATATCCCACCTCTTGTCATTAGAAAATCCCTTCAGACCTAGGATCCAACCTCCTTCTCTGGTGCTCCTCCATTGCTGGAGGAGTCTTTATTGGAACCAAGACCTGCACAATGATGGGCCTACCGACCCATTGGGTGCCGAGATGTCACACAATCTCAAATTCCTCTTCAAAATGATAGGCCTGCTGGAGGATCACTTGCTCCAGATACCTCCTCTTCTGCCATCGCAATCAGTCATGTTGTCACAGAGTTAGAGGTCACACGACACCAGGTTATAGTCCAGCTGGTTTATTTGAGCGCTGAGCTCCAAAAGCTTGTGATTTCAAATGAACCTGTTGGACGATAATCTGGTGTCATGTGATTTCTGACTTTGCCTGGCCCTTCCAACACCGGCACTGCCACGTCATGTTGCCCCAAGACATTGGTGGATTAATAAACATTGCAATCATGGTGCATCAGTTTTGCATTAAGGGAAATGTTTAGACCATGAAATGAGATGTAAATCCAGTGGCAACAGCTTCTTCCTATTGATGTAGCTGGACTCATTCAGGTGTATATTCGATGGAATAGTTACAGATTTGTACATTTTGTGAAGAAAGCTAGTGTACTCTTAAAAGTGGGTGGCATGGTGGCTCAGTGGTTAGCACTGCTGCTTCAGAGCGCCAGGCATCTGGGTTCAATCCCAGCCTCAGGTGACTGTCTGTGTGAAGTTTGTACGTTCTGCCCATGTCATAGAGTCATAGAGGTGTACAGCATGGAAACAGACTCTTCGGTCCAACCCATCCATGCCAACCAGATATCCCAACCCAATCTAGTCTCACCTGCTAGCACCCAGCCTTTATCCTTCCAAACCCTTCCTATTCATATACCCATCCAAATGCCTCTTAAATTGTGCAGTCTTCACCACATTCTCTGGCAACTCATTCCATACACGTACCGCCCTCTGTGTGAAACAGTTGCCCCTTAGGTCTCTTTTATATCTTTCTCCTCTCACCCTAAACCTATGCCCTCTAGTTCTGGATTCCCTGACCCCAGGGAAAAGACTTTGCCTATTTACCCTATCCATGCCCTTCATAATTTTGTAAACCTCTATAAGGTCATCCCTCAGCCTCCGACGCTCCAGGGAAAACAGCCCCAGCCTGGTCAGCCTCTCCCTGTAGCTCAAATCCTCCAACCCTGGCAACATCCTTGTAAATCTTTTCTGAACCCTTTCAAGTTTCACAACATCTTTCTGATAGGAAGGAGACCAGAATTGCATGTCTACAGTCTAAAGATGTGTAGGTTAGGTGGATCGACCATGCTAGATTGTCCATAGTGTTCAGGGATGTGTACACTAGGTGGCTTAGCCATAGCAATTGCAGAGATATAGTGGATATGGGTGGGATGCTCTTCAGAAGATTGGTGTGGCCTTGATGGGCTGAATGGCCTGCTTCCATACTGTTTGGATTCAATGAAAATAGAAACAAATTGGTTCCCAGAAGTCGCATGATTACTCTTGAGGATTAAGTTGACATTGGGACCAGATGGTTCTTGCTTCCAGAAGCAAGGAATCTTTTGCAACTCAATGAAAATTTCTGAGTGGGAACAGAAACTCCTTGACAATGGTTTTCCTGGAGGTGGGAATAGCTCTTCCTTCTCACCTCACCAATAGCTTGCCACAATGAGATTCCTGATGAAGGGCTCTGGCCCAAAACGTTGACTTTCCTGCTCCTCGGATGCTGCCTGACCTGTTACGCTTTTCCAGCAACACACTCTCAACACTGCCAGAATGTGACCCACCTAAGTTAATGGCTGAGTCGGTTAAAACATCCGGAGGGTTTGAGTTATGAGGAGAGGCTAGATTGGCTGGGACTTTTTCACTGGAGTGTAGGAGATTGAGGGGTTACCTTGTGAAAGCTTATAAGATCATGAGGGACATAGATAAGGTGAACGGCCAGTGTCTTTTCCCTGGGGTGGGAGATTTCAAAACTAGGGTACACATTTTTAAGACGAGGGGCAACCTTTTTATACAGAGGGTAGTTCGTGTGGAGAATGAACTTCTCGAGGAAGTGGTGGATGTGGGTACAGTTACAACGTTAAAAAGACATTTGGATAAATTCATGAATAGGGAAGGTTTGGAGGGATATAGGCCAGGAACGGGGAGGTGGGACCAGTTTAGTTTGGGATTATGATTGGCATGGACTGGTTGGGCCGAAGGGCCTGTTTCCGTGCTGTATGACTTGATGAATCTATGGCCTAATATAGAAGCATGATTCAACAGTTCTGCAATGGAAGTTTCAATTTGTATAAAATTCTGTCTGGGAGCAAGTATCCTGAATAGAACCATTAGGAAACTCAGACAGAAACCAGCAGGGATGCAGGAGAAATGTTGCACTGCACCCCAGGATAAAAGAGACAGTGCCTTCAAAAGTTGAACTAAGGACTCACTCCTGAGACCAGCTCCGTTCACTCCTACTGTACAAGAACCTTCCAACAATCCACTTACACCTTCACTTCAAAAAGAGAATCTTCAAGCAAGCCAAATCTGCAACAAGACTGGTTTCCTTTTTATCTTCATGTATCACCTTTATTCGCAGCTACCTGAAAGTTTTGTGTTCGTCTTGGAACTAATAATTTTTTGAAATGTAAATAAATGCCAAAAATAATTCTGTGACAAACTAACCTTTTACCTTGTTTAAAGTATAAAACTGTGCTGCTGGAAATTTTTAAACAGTTGCATTTGGAAGTGAGACATATATATACTTAGACAAATACTTCTTTCACTCCTTGTCAGTGGTATTGACAGTGGTTAGACAATTTAAAAAATTACTGATGCAAAAATTGATGAGCTGTGTGAACATCTGAAGTATATCATAGCATCTTAGAATCCCTACAATGTGGGCCATTTGGCCCTTCAAGTATGCACTGACACTCTGAAAAGCATCCCATCCAGGCCCATCCCCTTACCTTATCCCTGTAACCCTACATTTCCCATGGTTAGTCCAGCTAGCCTGCACACTGTGGGTAATTTTCCATGGCCGATCCAGCTAACCTGCGTATTTTTGGGCTGTGGGAGGAAACCGGAGCACCCGGAGGAAACCCACGCAGATGCGGGGAGAATGTGCAAACTCCACACAGACAGTCACCTGATGGCGGAATCTAACCCAGAGCCCGAGTACTGGGAGGCAGCAGTGCTAACCACTCCTTTTAACTCATTAGCAGCTGATGAGGACATTCAAAGTCAAGCACTAACTCCAATTAAATGTCTCCACACATTTTCCAAATTGGTTCCATCCAGTTCATGCCCATGACGTGGATGGAACAGGTTGGAAAATCTAAGCTATGCCAGGATAACTGTGAGGGATGGACAAGTGGGGAGGACAGCGTGAAGAGGTAGTTTCAATCTAGAAGGGACAAGGGGAGGAGAAAAGCTGAGAGCTATATCTGAGAAATAAGGAAGAATAACACAGGTTAAAATGAAGAGAAAGGCTGGGCCAGGCTTAGAAATCCAAGCATCATGCCTCACTGAGATAGTGCACTGGAAATCAAGATCCATTATATTCCTCATGTCATCACAAAAGTTAAAAATGTTATCAAAGTCTTCAATTAGCCTGGCAGATAGACCCAGGTTAACAGAAAACATGGGTCAGTTCTTAACAAGAAATATTACTTATTATAAATAAATGGATTCTAACCACAAATACATAATTCTGAAATGCCGATGTATAACTCAACTGGTTAAAGCTTTAATCTTCTTTTAAACCCCTTCTCTCACACACACAGACACACACAGCCACACACACACATACACACACACTGACAGACACACACTGACACACACACACAGACACACACACACACACACACAGACACACACACACATATCGACATACGCACACACACCCTGACATACAGACACACACACACACACTGACAGACACAAACACACACACAACCAGACGCACACATCCACACAAAAACACACACATAGACATAAACACACACCTACACATCGGCATACACACACACACACACACACAAAAACATATATTGACATACATGCACACATATAGACGCACACATCCATATTCACACACACCGACACACATATACGTAAACAAACACACACACATATACAGAGACATACACTCACTCTTACACAGACACACGCTCCATGCAAACAACGTTCGTATTAAGGATGAAGGGGAAGAAAACCCCAAGAAATGGTTCAATAACACCAGTTCCTCTGGATGCAGCAGAGTGTTTCTTTTGTTTCCTCTGTCCTTCAGATTGCTGACCTTCTCCTTCGGGTTATTTCGTTTTGTCACCGCAGGAACAGACAGGCTGATTCACAAATTGTAGACTCCCTAACTTATTGGTTAAAAGCAAACCTTACCACCACTGAGGAGAGAAACTAAACTGGCTGTCTTCAGGGTTTAGGTATTTTATTGGCAACCCATGCCACCTACCCTTTCATAGTTTAAAAGCTTCTGCCAGTATCGTTCACAACCACAAGCTCTCCAGTTACTCAGGAGCCAATCAAAAAGGGCTTGTAAGGCTGATGACACCCACAAGTTGTCACAATTCCATAAACCAATCAATAGCCTGTTGTTGGGTGAATCTCACTTTATTTCCACACCATGCTGTATTCTCTTATATCTTACTACACTGCTTGCAAAGCTGCAGCATAAACATGCCTTGCAATGAGTTTCAGTCACATGCTTTTTAAATGCACAGCAATCCTGCCTCAAACCTTTGTTGAGAAGCAGTCCTTTTTCTGACTTAGTCCACAGTCAAAAATAAAGTAAAATAAAAAGGTCTTTACACCATGCAATGATCTCATGTTTAGAAAGGCAGCCGACATATTCTTGTGATATTAATAATCATATTGTTCACCTTAATGAACTAACATGACCTGAAACTGTCTGATGCACCAAGGGGCTGGCTGATTTGACACCAGTAAATGGGCTGACAGTGCTGAGGCTGCACTGCATTAAAAGGCATGTATTACCCACAGATTGCAATATATGACAGGCAGCTTACCAAGCCTTGAGTGACACCACATTAGCATTGAACCTGTTTTAATTGCCTTGGCATCGTTGAATCATGACTGCGAGTTTTCTGGTGCCTTTCATTTATTTTTAATTGAGGTTCCAGGATGGGATTTTGCACAAATTATCTACACCACATGCTCCACCAATCTCTGGAGCATCACTGGATGCTGCTTGGGGATTGAGAGCGCCATACCGTTCAGAAGTGTTGAAAGGGTTTCGGTTCCTTACTTGTCTGTCTGTTGGTTTCAGGATTGTGCATTAACCCTGCAACGGACTGCAGCTTTGTTAACAGACTTCACTGAGAGGGTGAATTTGACAATCTCAGGGTTACTTGAACACACATCCCATTCAAGTAGTTATTTCATGTTTTCAATTGAAAATTAATTTTAACAATCTACTGATGGAAACTGATGCCATTGAATCAGTTGTTCATGTGATTTTTACTCTCTGGTAGCAGTTTAAATTTCCTCCACCCAATATTCATTTATTTTTACCAGTTTTATTGCATCTGTCCTGATGTTGTTGATTTGTGCTGAGGCATATTGCCCTAATGATTGGCAGTCTCACTCCAACAGCTAATCTTTTACAATGGAAGCTTGCATCTGGAATTCCTCTTGTGCAAACCCCCTCCCAGGCCCCTTCTCATGGTTGTCTGGCAGCATTTTGGGTCTTTCATTCCACTAAAGCTGCTATATGGTGCAAGAAGGTAAGAGTGGAGCCTGGATAGAGGATTAACTAGCCAACAGGAGACAAAGATATATATATTCAGGTTGGTGAGTTGGATCTAGTGGAATGTCAAAGAGACCAGTGATGGGGTCTCAACCATTTGGAATTTATAGGATTAGGAATTAGTTTTGGATTTGAGTTGATTTGATTTACTGTAGTCATATGTACCTAAGTACAGTGAAAACTTTTATTTTGCGAGCTGTACAGGTAGACCATAGCAAACAAGAACATACAGATCACAGGGTGTTTAGACAGAGCAAAGCATACATGTTACATCTGCACAGGAAGTATACAAAGCAGGATACAAATGCTACAGGAAGGATAGAAAGGGAGGCAAGAGAGGAGGGGGAGTGGCATTTTTGATAAGGGATAGCATTACAGCTGTGCTGAGGGAGGATATTCCCGGAAATACATCCAGCGAAGTTATTTGGGTGGAACTGAGAAATAAGAAAGGGATGATCATCTTATTGGGATTGTATCATAGACCCCCTAATAGTCAGAGGGAAATTGAGAAACAAAGTTGTAAGGAGATCTTAGCTATCTGTAAGAATAATAGGGTAGTTATGGTAGGGGATTTTAACTTTCCAAACATGGACTGGGACTGGTATAGTGTTAAGGGTTTAGATGGAGAGGAATTTCTTAAATGTGTACAAAACAATTTTCTGATTCAGTATGTGGATGTACCTACTAGAGAAGGTGCAAAACTTGACCTACTCTTGGGAAATAATGCAGGGCAGGTGACTGAGGTGTCAGTGGGGGAGCACTTTGGGGCCAGTAACCATAATTCTATTCGTTTTAAAGTAGTGATGAAAAGGATAGACCAGATCTAAAAGTTAAAGTCCTAAATTGGAGAAATTTGGCCAATTTTAACGGTATTAGGCAAGAACTTTCAAAAGCTGATTGGAGGCAGATGTTCACAGGTAAAGGGATGGCTGGAAAATGGGAAGCCTTCAGAAATGAGATAACGAGAATCCAGAGAAAGTATATTCCTCTTAGGGTGAAAGGGTAGGCTGGTAGGTACAGGGAATGCTGGATGATTAAAGAAATTGAGGGTTTGGTTAAGAAAAAGAAGGAAGCATATGTCAGGTATAGACAGGATAGATCAAGTAAATCCTTAGAAGAGTATAAAGGCAATAGGAGTATACTTCAGAGGGAAATCAGGAGGGAAAAAAGGGGACATGAGATAGCTTTGGCAAATAGAGTTAAGGAGAATCCAAAGGGATTTTACAAATATGTTAAGGACAAAAGGGTAACTACGGAGAGAATAGGGCTCCTCAAAGATCAACAAGGCGGCCTTTGTGTGGAGCCACAGAAAATGGGGGTGATACTAAATGAATATTTTGCATCAGTATTTACTGTGGAAAAGGATATGGAAGATATAGACTGTAGGGAAATAGATGGTGACATCTTGAAAAATGTCCATATTACAGAGGAGGAAGTGCTGGATGTTTTGAAATGGGTAAAGGTGGATAAATCCCCAGGACCTGATCAGGTGTACACGAGAACTCTATGGGAAGCTAGAGAAGTGATTACTGGGCCTCTTGCTGAGATATTTGTACCATCAATAGTCACAGGTGAGGTGCTGGAAGACTGGAGATTGGCTAACGTGGTGCCACTGTTTAAGAAGGGTGGTAAAGACCAGCCAGGGAACTATAGACCGGTGGGCCTAACGTCGGTGGTGGGCAAGTTGTTGGAGGTAATCTTGAGGGACAGGATGTACATGTATTTGGAAAGGCAAGGACTGATTCTGTATAGTCAACATTGCTTTGTGAGTGGGAAATCATGTCTCACAAACTTGATTGAGTTTTTTGAAGAAGTAACAAAGAAGATTGATGAGGGCAGAGCAGTAGATATGATCTATATGGACTTCAGTAAGGCATTCGACAAGGTTCCCCATGGGAGACTGATTAGCAAGGTTAGATCTCATGGAATACAGGGAGAACTAGCCATTTGGATACAGAACTGGCTCAAAGATAGGAGACAGAGGGTGGTGGTGGAGGGTTGTTTTTCAGACTGGAGACCTGTGACCAGTGGAGTGCCACAAGGATCGGTGCTGGGTTCTCTACGTTTTGTCACTTACATAAATGATTTGGATGCGAGCATAAGAGGTACAGTTAGTATGTTTGCAGATAACACCAAAATTGGAGGTGTAGTGGACAGTGAAGAGGGTTACCTCAGATTACAACAGGATCTTGCTCAGATGGGCCAATGGGCTGAGAAGTGGCAGATGGAGTTTAATTCAGATAAATGCGAGGTGCTGCAGTTTGGGAAAGTAAATCTTAGCAGGACTTATACACTTAATGGTAAGGTCCTAGGGAGTGTTGCTGAACAAAGAGACCTTGGAGTGCAGGTTCATAGCTCCTTGAAAGTGGAATTGTAGGTAGATAGGATAGTGAAGAAGGCTTTTGGTATGCTTTCCTTTATTGGTCAGAGTATTGAGTACAGGAATTGGGAGGTCATGTTGCAGCTGTACAGGACATTGGTTAGGCCGCTGTTGGAATATTGTGTGCAATTCTGGTCTCCTTCCTATCGGAAGGATGTTGTGAAACTTGAAATGGTTCAGAAAAAGTTTACAAGGATGCTGCCAGGGTTGAAGTCTTTTCCCTGGGGTGGAGGGGTCCAGAACTAGAGGGCATAGGGTGTCGGGTGAGAGGGGAAAGATATAAAAGAGACCTACGGAGCAACTTTTTCACACAGAGGGTGGTTTGTGTATGGAATGAGCTGCCAGAGGATGTGGTGGAGGCTGGTACAATTGCAACATTTAAGAGGCATTTGGATGGGTATATGAATAGGAAGGGTTTGGAGGGATATGGGCCGGGTGCTGACAGGTGGGACTAGATTGGGATGGGATATCTAGTCGGTGTGGAGAGGTTGGACCGAGGGGTCTGTTTACATGCTGTACATCTCTATGACTCTATGACTCTATAACATTATTTGAAGTTAGAGAGTCTAAACGTGGTAGGGAAGAAGCTGTTCTAGAACCTGTCAGTGTGTGATGGAGATTGATCGTCTATTTCTGGAGACTCCAGGCCAATCCTGGAGGGTTGGCCCAGCAAGTCATCAGAAAATGAATACAGTGGAAACTCGATGGGGCAGGCACTATTTGATTCAGATAATCAATTATTCAGAAAATCAATTTCTTTCTTCTGGGGCTCGGAGTTGTTAAAGTCTGCTCCCCATTCAGGAGACTGCAGCAGTGCACTGCGCGCAAGACCCCGCCCCCATCACTGCCCCCCTCTCGTACCCCCCTCACTCCGTCCAACACCTCCCCCCACGCCCTCCACCAGCACAAAGCGCGCGAGCCCCCGCCCTGGTCCAACCCCACCCCCTGCGCCCCCAACCCCGTCCAACCCCGTCCAACCCCGCCCCCAGCACAGCCTTCCCACCCCCGCCCCCTCTCTGGGGCAATCCGACTGCACACCAACAACAAGACAGCTGCTGCTCTGGCATTTGTGGGGTAAATCTCCAAGTAGTGCACAGGCGCACACACAGCCACAGCCACACAAACAACCTTTTCCTGCAAATTTTTGACAGGTTCCCTGTTTTCAGGATCATGCTGGAGAGATTATCCCTGGGAAGCGGGGTAGGTTAGGGTACACCCCTCTGTAGAATTCCAGGGAAAGTGTGGGGGGAAAGAGAGAGATGGTGGGAGGTCAGTCATTTGGAGATGATGTCTGTTTAATCATTGTAAACAAAAGACACGATCACTGCTGGAAATATGTCTTTGATGTAATGTTTCCATCTGGAAATCTCATTCGGATAGTCCGATTTTCGGATAATTGGTATTCGGATAAGCGAGTTTCCTCTGTAATCGATAATATTTGTACCTAGGCACCTTGTACCTAAGATGGTACCAGCAGTGGCGACTTTGCACATTTTTTTGCTGTACTCCTGTGCTTGAGTATACGTGACAATAAAACCCAATAGCTAGGAAATTCGGCATGTCCATAAGGTCCCTCACCAACGTTTTTACAGATGCATCTTAGAAAGCATTCTATCTATCTGGATAACGGCCTGGTATGGCAGGTGCTCTACCCAAGATTGTAAGAAACTCCAGGAAACTGTGAACACAGCCCAGGTCATCACAGAAACCAACTTCCCATCTATGGACTCCCATTATACTTCTCATTGCTGCAGAAAGGCTGCTAACATCATCAAAGCTCCCTCCCACCCCAGTAATGCTCTCTTCTAACCTCTTCCATCAGGCATAAGATATTGGAGCTTGGACACACACACATCCCAACTGGCTCCCTGCCATTATTAGACTGACAAATGGACTCTCTAACTTCAAATAATGCTGATCTTACTTTGCACACCTCCTGTGCAGTTGTAATCCTGTATGCCTCACTCTGTCTAAGCACCCTGGTGATCTGTGTGCCCTTGTTTGCTATGATCTGCCTGTATTGCTCGAAAAACAAAGCAGTTTGAGTGAGACAGCTGATCCTTCATGTGATATGCCTAGGTGCAAACCAACAACTGGATTAGTGGTGCTGGAAGAGCACAGCAGTTCAGGCAGCATCCAACGAGCAGCGAAATCGACGTTTCGGGCAAAAGCCCTTCATCAGGAATAAAGGCAGTGAGTCTGAAGCATGGAGAGATAAGCTAGAGGAGGGTGGGGGTGGGGAGAGAGTAGCATAGAGTACAATGGGTGAGTGGGGGAGGAGATGAAGGTGATAGGTCAAGGAGGAGAGGGTGGAGTGGATAGGTGGAAAAGAAGATAGGCAGTTCGGACAAGTCCGGACAAGTCAAGGAGACAGTGCTGAGCTGGAAGTTTGAAACTAGGATGAGGTGGGGGAAGGGGAAATGAGGAAGCTGTTGAAGTCTACATTGATGCCCTGGGGTTGAAGTGTTCCGAGGTGGAAGATGAATCAGTACAGACATCAGGAGCATCAGATGCAGAGGGGTGACCTCATAGAGGTTTGCAAAATCACAAGGGACCTGAATAGGGTGAATAGCCAATGTTTTCCTCGGGGTAAGGGAGTCCAAAACTAGAGCGGAAAGATTTAAAAGGGAATTAAGGGATAACTTTTTCATGTAGAGGGTGGTGCGTGTATAGAATGAGTTGCCAGAGAGTGGTGGAGACTGGTACAATTACAACATTTAAAAGGCTTCTGAATGAGTACCAGAAATGGAAGGGTTTAGAGGGATATGGGCTAAATGCTGGCAAATGGGACTGGATTAATTCAGGATATCTGATTGGCATTGGACCGAAGGGTCTATTTCCATGCTGCCCAGCTCCATAACTATGACTTTCTTGCTTATCATTGTGTTATCAGCATATTTTACATCCATACATTTGGTCCTTCCTCCACGACATTGAGCCGTCTCTTCCTGGAGATTTATCACAGACTTCCACCCACATTAGTCAACCAACAAGTCTCCGTCTGCCACTCGGAAATCAAACATAAAACTCATTCAGCAATTGGACAATCCTCAAGTGTCAGTCAAGAAGTTTTCTTCTTATTTTCAATATTTTTACACAATTTAAACAGATATTTTAAAGAAAATGGCAAACAAATATCATAGCAACATCAAAGAAAAGTTCAAGAAAATGATAAAAGAAGTCTTTATTAATGGTCTTGTAAACCTTTGTATCAAAATGCATCAATTCACACATTTCGGCATTAAATTTCATGTGTTCCCGTTTGCCCATTCCACTAGCCTGTCCATGTTCTCCATAAAATCTACCATTATGCTCTGCACAGTTCAAAATACTTCCAAATTTGGTGCTATCTGCAAATTTTGAAATAGCGGCCCATACTTAGCTGTTAAAGTAGATCAAGAAAAGCAGTGGTTCCAGCACAGATGGTGGGGAACAACACTGTTCCTGATTAAGTGAAACGTTGAGTTTCCTGCTCCTCGGATGCTGCCTGACAGTTGTGCTTTTCCAGCACCACATTTTCGATAACAACAGTCTGTTCCACGCTATTCTGATTTTTGTTGTTTCGCCTTCATCCCTTTTATTACATGGGCTTGAACATGACTGCTTAGCACTGTATCAAAACCTCTTTGCAAGTCCATGTACACCATCAACTGTCTCTGTTATCTCATCAAAAAAAAATCAAGCTCATTAAAAGGAATTTGCTCTTGACCAACTGCCTTTTGTGAATTAACCCACATCTGTTGAAGAGACTAATTTTGACCCCAAATATAATTTGCAACAGCTATTTAACCACTGAGATAAAACGAGACTGGCCCAAAATTTCTAATTTGATCTGTATTACACCCTTTTTTGAACAACAGTATAATATTTACAATTATTATCTGATCTAGACAGGTTGGGAGAGTGGTCCAGGAAATGGCTGATGGAATTTAACGTGAGCAAGTGAGAGGTCTTGCACTTTGGCAAAAAGAATAAAAGAATAAAAGCATGGACTACTTTCTAAATGGTGAGAAAATTAATAAAGCCAAAGCACAAAGGGATCTGGGAGTGCTAGTCGAGGATTCTCTAAAGGTAAACATGCAGGTTGAGTCTGTGATTAAGAAAGCGAATGCAATGTTGTCTCTTATCTCAAGAGGGTTGGAATATAAAAGCAGAGATGTACTACTAAGACTTTATAAAGCTCTGGTTAGGCCCCATTTGGAGTACTGTGTCCAGTTTTGGTCCCCACACCTCAGGAAGGACATACTGGCACTGGAACGTGTCCAGCGGAGATTCACACGGATGGTCCCTGGAATGACAGGTCTAGCATATGAGGAACGGCTGAGGATACTGGGATTGTATTCGTTGGAGTTTAGAAGATTAAGGGGAGATCTAATAGAGATGTACAAAATAATACATGGCTTGGAAAAGGTGGATGCTAGGAAATTGTTTCTGTTAGGCGAGGAGACTAGGACCCGTGGACACAGCCTTAGAATTAGAGGGGGTCATTTCAGAACAGAAATGCGGAGACATTTCTTCAGCCAGAGAGTGGTGGGCCTGTGGAATTCATTGCCACGGAGTGCAGTGGAAGCCGGGACGCTAAATGTCTTCAAGGCCGAGATTGATAGGTTCTTGTTGTCTAGAGGAATTAAGGGCTATGGGGAGAACGCTGGTAAGTGGAGCTGAAATGCGCATCAGCCATGATTGAATGGCGGAGTGGACTCGATGGGCCGAATGGCCTTACTTCCACTCCTATGTCTTATGGTCTTATGGTCTTATATTTTCTGATCAGAAATGTTAAGAACAATTTCAGAGTGGGTGGAACTTGAACTCGGGGCATTTTGCTCAGAGGGAGGGGCACTACTATTGCACCACAAGATCCTTCTTCTACAGACTCCAGTCTCACTTGTTCCCGAGTCTTCAGGCAAAACTGATACAGACCAGACGACTTATCAACTTTAAATATGTAGCCATGATGTGCAGGTGCCGGTGTTGGACTGGGGTGGGTAATGTCAGAAGTCACACCACACCAAGTTATAATCCAACAGGTTTATCTCAAATCACAAGCTTTTGAAGCATTGCCCATTTGTCTGCCTTATCAGTTATTAACTCATCCATTTTTACAACAACTTCCTCTTTTCATATCAGTTAGATAGTGTCTGCTTGCTTGGGATAGGCAGATATGAAGAATTTATTTTGTACTATAGCTGCACCTTCTGCCTCATTGAAACCTCTTGGTTTCTCAACAAGCTCTCTTCTCTTTTTACCACTGTTTTTCTATTTCTATGTTGACAGAAGACTTTGGGAATCCCTTTATGTTCACTGTTAGATACATAGATTTGTGTTAAGCAAGGGCCTGAAAGGTAATCAGGGATAGACAGGAAGGTAGATTTGAGGCTTGAATGAGGTTGAACCAAGATCTGATTGAGTGGGGGAGCAGGCTTGAGGGACTGAATAGCCTCCACTTGTTCCTTGTTTGTATTTGTATTGCGCTGACCAGATTTGTCCTCAATTTTAGTTTCGGCTCCTCTCCAATTTACTCTGGTTTACTCCTTGGCCATTTCCAGTGCTAACCTAAACCTAATGATGCAAGGATCACTCTACTCTATTGACACTTAATTGACTTGACCCAACAATGTTTCCTTTTTCATTGTTGGGTGAATATAGAAAGATAAACAAACTCAGAAGAAACTCAAAAGGTCTGGCAGCATCTGTGCAGAGAGGAACAGAGTTAATGTTTCGAGCCCAATATGACTCTAGATAAAGCTAGTCTAGTTTGTATTTAATATGTAAGAACACAGATTGAAAGATTAGAAAGGAAGTGAAACATTTGTATAGGCAAGAATACAATGGCTCATTGGCTAGCGCTGCTGTCTCACAGCACCAGGGATCCAGGTTCATTTTTGTTTTCATTCATGGGATGAGGGCGTTGCTGGCTAGGCCAGCATTTCCTGCCCATCTCTAATTGGCCAGAGGGCAGTTAAAAGTCAACTACATTGCTGTGGGTCTGGAGTCACGTGTAGGCCAGACCAGGTAAGGATGGCAGTTTCCTTCCCTAAAGGTCATTAGTGACCCAGATGGGTTTTCCCAACAATCAACAATGGATTCACGGTCATCATTAGAGTCACATCCCAGATTTTTCTGAGTTCAAATTACACCATCTGCCGTGGAGGGATTTAAACCCAGGTCCCCAGTACATTACTTGGGTCTCTGGATTAACAGTCTAGCGATGATTCCACTAGACCATTGCCGTCCCAGGGTGACTGCCCCTGTGGGGTCTTCATATTCTTCCTGTGTCTGCGTGAGTTTCTTCTGGGTGCTCTGGTTTCCTCCCAGGATGTGCAGGCTAGGTGGATTAGCCATGGGGAATGAGGGCCAATGGGAATAGGATGAGGGGGCCAGGTCTGGGTGGGATGTCCTTCTGAGACCTGGTGCAGACACAATGACCCAAACAGCCTCTTTCTCCACTGTAGGGACTCTTAGATGCCATGACATATTTTAGACACTCGTAATTTTTGCATCAGTAATGTTTTTTTATTGGATTGCCCATGCTAAATTGTCATAGTGTCCAGGGGGTGTGCCGGCCTGGCGGATTAGCCATGAGAATTGCAGGGTTATGGGGTGGGTCTGGGTGGAATGTTCTTCGGAGGGTCGGTGTGGATTCAATGGGCCAAATGGCCTGCTTTCATAGTGGAGGGATTCTCTGATAATAATCAGTGAAGAGAGAAACATTTTGAACCCAGTATGATTCCAGATAAAGCTAATTGCAGTTTGTGTTTAATATTTAAGAGCATGGATTGAAAGAATATAAAGGCAGCAGAACATTGTACAAGGCACAGTATAAGATATTGTGTACCAGGTGGGCGTCTTATTTTAGGAAGGGGATTGAAACCATAACGCTCAGCAAGGAAGGGTTTACCAGGCTGACAGGAAACTACAGCAATAAAGAGAGACAGAAGGGTTTCACACACTCACATAGAATAACTCAAAATCACATCAACCAATTAAACCCTGGAGCAGTGTGGGCTGGAGCCCCGGTGTAGGGAAGGGGTTGTAACCCTGGAGCAGTGTGGACTGGAGCCCCAGTGTAGGGAAGGGGGTGTAACCCTGGAGCAGTGTGGGCTGGAGCCCCAGTGTAGGGAAGGGATTGTGGGCCTGGAGCAGTGTGGGCTGGAGCCCCGGTGTGGGGAAGGGATTGTGGGCCTGGAGCAGTGTGGGCTGGAGCCCCAGTGTGGGGAAGGGGGTGTAACCCTGGAGCAGTGTGGGCTGGAGCCCCGGTGTGGGGAAGGGGGTGTAACCCTGGAGCAGTGTGGGCTGGAGCCCCGGTGTGGGGAAGGGGGTGTAACCCTGGAGCAGTGTGGGCTGGAGCCCCAGTGTGGGGAAGGGGGTGTAACCCTGGAGCAGTGTGGGCTGGAGCCCCGGTGTGGGGAAGGGATTGTGGGCCTGGAGCAGTGTGGGCTGGAGCCCCGGTGTGGGGAAGGGATTGTGGGCCTGGAGCAGTGTGGGCTGGAGCCCCGGTGTGGGGAAGGGATTGTGGGCCTGGAGCAGTGTGGGCTGGAGCCCCAGTGTGGGGAAGGGGGTGTAACCCTGGAGCAGTGTGGGCTGGAGCCCCGGTGTGGGGAAGGGGGTGTAACCCTGGAGCAGTGTGGGCTGGAGCCCCGGTGTGAGATAGGGGGTGTTTCTGTTCCCATATTTTGCTGTCTCCCGAAATGTCCGATTCCGCTTGCAATGCCGACAGCCTTTCAGCAATGAGAATAGTCATGCACCTTCCACTGTAACCCTCAATGCAGAAGAAATTCACAACGCACACACGAAAAGCAATCAAGAAGAAGAATAGAAACAAAGAGTGCACAGGAAATGTTAAATTATATTAATCCCCGACGTGCTGCTGGAGTGGAGGAAGCTCACATGGTTACTCATGGTGTTCAAACCAAATCAAATGCACTCTGAGACTTATACAGTTATAACAGAGCAATGGAAATAAGTGAATATCTCTTGTACACAATACAAAAAATGGTTTATTTTGGGAATGTCTGTTCACCTAAAGGTAAAATGGAGGAATAAAGGTGGTCTTATGGCATGTTATGAATTCTGCCTAATGACAGGCTTGGCTTATAAGTTTTCTTAGTATATCCTTGTGTATGTACATATGTGTGTGTATATATCTATATATATATATATTATGCATAGATACACTGAACCTCAGGGAAACGTCAGCCTGCAAGAATCTGCATGATAGAACCATAGAGACAGAGGAAGGCACTGATATTCACTTCATAGAATTATAGGATATATCATTTGATGTGTTAGTTTGTGTGAAATATTATTTATGGCGCATTAATCAATGTATAGATTGTTTCACATGCGTTTCTGTCTGGGAAATCAAGGGTGGGTGATAGGTATCATTGTTAGTCATGTGAACTCAACACACATACTTACTCCCTGAATGCACATATGGTTTATCTTCCCTTTTTTGCAAATTTGTTGGTGAAATGGTCGAGTCTGGGGATGTTTAATGATCTTGGTGTTTTACCTCCTTGTCTGTGAGGAGGCAGAAGAGGGAAAGCTGCAGTGGGAGAGACAGCGGGAGTGAGAGCACGAACGAAAGACAAGAGAACACCATGAAAAGACAGAAAACGAGTGAGATACGGCATGAGTGGCAGCAACAAGACTGAGGGAAGTCGACTCAATAGTAAAGGCATTCCTGTGGCTGTGGGCATGACTTCAGGATGATGTGTAGCTTTCCTGAGGCCAGGGTCAAACATGTCACTGAATGGCTGCAGGGTATTTTGAAAGGAGAGAGTAAACATTCAGAAGTCTTTGTTCACACTGATACTGATTCTATAGTAAGAATGACAGATGAGATTCTGCTTTGGAAATTTAGAGAGCTGGGTAGCCATTTGAAAAGCAGGAACTAGATGGTTGTAATCTCTGAAATATTCCCAGGGACACATGCTAGTGAGTGTAGGAATAGATGGATAGAACAGATGAGTATGTAGCTGAAGGGTTGGAGCATTAGATTCCTGGCTGGCTTGGTATGTTTGGTTTTGAGGAGGGTGTAACTTTGACAAGTCCAACAGGTTTTACCTGAACAGCAACTGAACTGACATCCTTGTGGGGAGGTCTGCTTCTGCAGTTGGTGAGGTTTCAACTAATTTAACAGCGGAATGGGATTCGGAGTGGGGGTATTATAGTGGGTAATACACAGACAACTGTAGAGGAAAATACAATCCGTCTGGCAGGCAGAGTGAATATAGTCAACTTAAGTTACAAAGGGGGAGCTCAGGAAGTTGATTGGCATTGATGTGGATAAGAGGAACCTTGTGAGTAAGGCCGATGAGTTGAGGCTTCTGATTAACACATGGGAATGTGATATTATCGTGACCTTGGAGAGATGGTTGAGAGAGGGGCAGGATCGGCAGCCCCATATTCTGTGCCATAGAATCTTCAGACAAGATGAGACGGGTGTAAAAGAGGAGGAGGTGTTGCAATGTCAATCAAGGAGTTAATTACTACAATAAGGAGGAATGATATCTTAGAAGGCTCCTCTGTTCAAGCCATTGGGGTAGAACTTAAAACAGAAACAGTGAAATCACAATGCTGAGAGTGTATTTTATACCCCAAAAACATTCAAGGAAAGATAGATGGACAGAAATGTACGTAATTTTCAGAGAGGTGTAAAAATAACAGGATCATAATAAAAGGGGATTTTATTCAGGCCCGCAACCTTTTCCCCACACAGGGTCTACAGACCACACTGCTCCAGCCCACACCCTCTTCCCCACACTAGGGCTCCAGCCCACACTGCTCCAGGCCCACAGCCCCTACCCCACACCGGGGCACCAGCCCACACTGCTCCAGGGTTACACCCACTTCCCCACACCAGGACTCTAGCCCACACTGCTCCAGGCCCACACCCCTTTCCCCACACTGGGGCTCCAGCCCACACTGCTTCCAGGCCCACACCCCTTTCCCCACACTGGGGCTCCAGCCCACACTGCTTCCAGGCCCACACCTCCTTCCCCACACTGGGGCTCCAGCCCACACTGCTCCAGGCCCACAGCCCCTCCCCCACACTGGGGCTCCAGCCCACATTACTCCAGGCCCACAGCCCCTGCCCCACTCCGGGGCTCCAGCCCACACTGCTCCAGGCCCACACCCCCTTCCCCACACCGGGGCTCCAGCCCACACTGCTCCAGGCCCACAGCCCCTCCCCCACACTGGGGCTCCAGCCCACATTACTCCAGGCCCACAGCCCCTGCCCCACTCCGGGGCTCCAGCCCACACTGCTCCAGGCCCACACCCCCTTCCCCACACCGGGGCTCCAGCCCATACTGCTCCAGGCCCACAGCCCCTTCTGGCAGAGCCCAACATGCTTAGTATGAGCCCAAAGTGTCAGTCCCCCAGTATCTGTAGCAGTGATAGCACATGCCCGAGAGTTCATAAGACCATAAAACATAGGAGCAGAAATTAGGCCATTCAGCCCATCGAGTCTGCTTTACCATTCAATCATGGCTGATAAGTTTCCCAACCCCATTCTCCAGCTTTCTCCCCATAACCCTTGAACCCTTTGATAATTAGGAACCTATCTATCTCAATCTTAGATGTACTCAATGACCTGGCCTCCACAGCCATCTGTGGGAGTGAGTTCCATGGATTCCTGACTCTCTGGCTGAAGACCTCTCTCCTTATCTCCGTTCTGACAGGTCTTCTCTTTAGTCTAAGACTGTGCACTCAAGTCCAAGTCTCTCCTGCAAATGGAAACATCCCAGCATCCACTCTGTCCAGACCATTCAGTGTTCTGTAAGTTTCAATTCGATGCCCCCTCATCCTTCTAAACTCCATTGAGTGTAGACCCAGAGTCCTCAAACATTCCTCAGATGTTAAGCTTTTCATTCCTGGGACCATTCTCGTGAACCTCCTCTGAACATACTCCAGGGCCAGGACATCCTTTCTGAGATGTGGGGCCCAAAACTGCCCACAATACTCCAAATGTGGCCAGACCAGAGCCTCAGAAGTACTCAAGCCCCTTCGAAATGAATGCCATCACTGCATTTGCCTTCCTAACTGCTGACTCAATCTGCAAGTCTCCTTTGAGAGAATCCTGGACTAGAACTCCCAAGTCTCTTTGCACTTCTGATTTCTGAACTTTCTCCCCTTTTCGAAAACAGTCCATGCGTCTCTTCTTCCTACCTTACACTTTCCCCAAGTTGTACTCCATCTTCCACCTCTTTGCCTGCTCCCTTAACCTGTCCAAATCCTTCTGCAGCGTTCCCACCTCCTCAATGCTACTGTCCTTCTACCTATCTTTTTATCATCTACAAACTTCATCAGAATGCCCCCAGTTCCTTCATCTAGATCATTAATGTATGATTGAAAAGCTGTGGTCCTAACACGGAGCCATGTGGAACACCACTTGTCACTGGCTGCCATCCTGAGAAGGACCCCTTTATCCCCACTCTCTGCTTTCTGCCAGACAGCCAAGCTTCTATCCATGCTAGCACCTTGCATCTAACACCATGGGCCCTTATCTTACTCAGTAGCTTCCTGTGCGGCACCTTGTTAAAGGCCTTCTTGAAGTCCGGGTAGATAACATCCTTTGGCTCTGCTTGTTATTTCCTCAAAGAAGTCTGGCAGATTTGTCAGGTATGACCTCTCCTTGATGAAACCACGCTGACTTTACCCTATTTTACCACACACTTCCAAATATTCAGAAATCTCATCCATCACAATGGATTCCAGGATCTTACCCACAACCGAGGTTCGGCTAATCAGTCTATAGTTTTCTGTCTTTTGCCTTATTCCCTTTTTAAACAAGGGTGTCACATTAATGATTTTCCAGTCCTCTGGGACCATCTCTAATTCTTGTGATTCCTGAAAGATCATCACTAACGCCTCCAGTATCTCTTCACCTATCTCCCTTAGAACTCTGGGGTGTAGTCCATCTGGTCCAGGTGATTTATCCATCTTCAGGCCATCCATTTTTTCTAGCACCTTCTCCTTGGTGATGGCCATCACACTCAGCTCTGCCCCCTCACTCTCTTGAAGTTTTGGGAAATTACTTGTGTCTTTCACTGTGAAGACTGAACACAAAGTAATTATTCAGTTCCTCAGAAATTTCCTTGTTCCCTACCAATATCTCTCAGTGTCATTTTCCAGCGATCCACTGTCCACTTTAGCCTCTCTTTTGCCCTTTATATATCTAAAGAAACTCTTACAGTCTGTCTTTCTATTTCTGGCTAGCTTACCCTCATATTTAATCTTCTCCCTCCTTATTTTGTTTTTTGTTGCCCTCTGTTTGTCTTTGTCAGCTTCCCAATTCTCTGGTTTACCACTGCCCTTCACCGCATTATATGCTTTCTCTTTTGCTTTTATACTATCCCTGACTTTCCAAGTCAGCCATGATTGCCTCATCCTCCCTGTATCATGCTTCTTTTTCCTCGGGATGAATCTGTGCCGTGTCTCCTGAATTACTTCCAGAAACTCCTGCCATTGCTGTTTCACTGTCTATCCTAGTAGACTCCCATCCCCAACCCCAAACCAAGTCAATTCTACGCAGCTCCTCTGTCATGCCTCTGTAGTTGCCTTTATTCATTTATTCAATGGTATTTTATTAAATAGTGTTTATTCAACTGTTGCCTTTATCTCTGATTCTATCTTCTCCCTCTCAAATTGCCTAGTAAATTCAATTGTATCATGATCATTGTCCCCTAACAGTTCCTTCACCTTAAGCTCCCTTATCAAGCTCCCTGTCTCATTACACAACACGAAATCCAGTATTGCCTGTTTGCTAGTGGGCTCCACCACACGCTGCTCCAAAAAGCCATCTCATAGATATTCCACAAATTCCTTTTCTTGCAATCCACTACCAATCTGATTTTCCCAATCCACCTACACATTGAATTCCTGCCTGATCACTTTAACTTTGCCTTTCTGATGCATCTTTTGTATCTCCTGGTGTATCTTGTACCTCACATCCTGACTGCTGTTTGGAGGCCTGTGCATAACTCCAACAATTTATTTTACCTTTGTGGTTCCACAGTTCTACCCACACAGATTCTACACCATCTGACCTTACTTTGTTTCTTACTATTGATTTAATTTCATTTCTTACTAATAAGACAACCAACCTCCACCCACCTGCCTATCTTTTCAATAAGATGTATATCCTCGAATATTCAGCTCCCGATCCTGATCCCCTTGTAGCCATGTCTCCGTGATGCCCACCACATCATACCTACCCATTTCAATCAGCGTCACAAACTCCTTTACCTTATTCCTTATACTACAATCATTCAGATATAACTCCTTCAGTCCTGTATTGACTGTCCCTCTCCTGATGGTCATTTGTTTGCCCCATGTGCTTGAAGTTTGATGGCTAACCCTTTCCATACACTCTGTCCCATTCGCATCTGTGCTGGAGATTTGAATAACCTCTCCTGAGTTTCTGAACTCTTACTGCTTCCTTTAATTTAGGTTCTCTAATTTACCCTATAACTGAACCCTCCCCCATATTTAGTTTAAAGCCTATCTACAAACCTAGTTATGTGATTCGCTGGATCTCTAGTCCCAGCACAGTTCAGATGAAAACCATCCCATCGGAACAGGTCCCTCCTTCTCCAGTGCTGGTCCTATGACTTCAAACCCATTTTGTCCACACCAATCTTTGAGCCGCACATTTTTTGGCTTAATGTTCTTGACCCCGTGCCAATGAGCTTGTGTTATAGGCAGTAATCCAGAGATTATTAACTTTTTGGTTCTGCTTTTTAATTTAGCTCCGAGCTGATCATGCTCCCTTAGCAGAACCTCTGCCTCAGTTTTATCTATATCATTCATACCTATGTGGACCACAACCACTGGATCTTTACCCTCCCACCCCAAGTTCCTCTACAGATGTGATATCCCGAATCTGAGCACCAGGCAGGCAACACATCCTTCAGGACTCTCAATCCTGCTCACAGAAAACAGTGTCTATGCCTCTAACTGTCCTATCCCCAATTACAACAACACGTCTCTTCTCTCCCTCTACTTGAATGGCTCCCTGCACCCCAGTACTGTTATTAGTTGGCTCATCCTCCCTGCAGCCCGCATTCCTGTCCACACTCTTGCACCTTTTGGACATGGACAGGGACTGAGGCTCCTGCAGCTCTACGCCCTGGTTCCCTCTACCCGCCTCATTCACAGCCACACCCTCCTGTCCCTGACCACTAGCCGAATTCGAGTTAGTTAGCCCGAGGGCTGTGACTCCCTCCTGACCGCAGCCCAAAATGGTAGAGACTGAGCCTTTGCAGGGAGTGCACTTGAGGAAGACTGTTGAACATTTACCTTTATTCCTTTATCTTTTTCAATTAAAACAAGGAAGGACTGTAATATTAACTTTCAACTTTATTTCTTTATGTTTCTACTAATACCTAGCAATGGTAATGCTTTACTTTTAACTTTATTTCTCCGTGTTATTATTTGTACCTTCGTACCTAAGGTAGTGCCATATGTGGTGACATTATGCACTTTTCATTGTCCTCCCTATTTCTACACACAGAGTCATAGAGTCACAGAGACTTTGTCTATTAATCCTATCCATGCCCCTCATGATTTTATAACATCTATGAGGTCACCCCTCAGCCTCTGATGCTCTTGGGAAAATAGTCCCACCCTATTCACCTCTCTCTATAGCTCAAACCCTCCAACCCTGGCAACATCGTAAATCTTTTCCAAACCCTTTCAAGTTTCACGACATCCTTCCTTTAGCGGGAGACCAGAACTGATTGCAGTATTTTAGAAGTGGCCTAGCCAATGTCCCGTACAGCTGCAACACGACCTCCTAACTCCTAGACTCAATGCACTGAACAATAAAGGCAACCACACCAAATACCTTCTTCATGATTCTGTCTACCTGTGAATCAATGTTCAGAGCTTTTTAACCCACTGCATGAAAATTCTTACATGTGAGGGGCCAATGTTGGACCAAACCTTAGGCAACAAAGCTGTCCGAGTGAGCGATGAGGCAGTGGGACAGCAATTCAGTGATAGTGACCATAACTCAGGAACATTTGAGGTCGACATCAAAATAGACAAAGTTAGACCCAGAAATAAAAGTTTTGAATTGGAGAAGGCCAATATTAGTATGATAAGACAGGATGTGGCCAAGTTAGACTGGGAGCAGTGACTTGGAGGACCAGTGGGAGTTTTTCAAAAATAAAATATCAAGAACACATGTTCCCGTATTGGTGAAGAGTAGAACCAAAAATTCCAATGAACTCTGGATATCAAGGAATGCACAGGCATGGATAAGGAACAACAGTAAAGCTTGTGGTAGATACTGAGGACTCAAAACACCAAAAGCCCCAAAAGATTATAGAAAGTGCAGTAAATTACTTAATGTCGAATTGGGAACATAGAAAGAGCATGGGAAAACACAGGTGAGTAAAATGAAGAAAAAAAATCAAAGGCATTTAAAGGTAAAAACGGGGAAGGAGGATAATGAAGTGAAGAGTGGAAATTGAAGACTATGAATAGAGCCAGCAGACCTTGGTGAGGCTTTAAGTGAGGTATTTTCGTTTGTATTCATGATACAGAAGAAAAATGTAAGTTTAGAAATCAGAGGGTGGTGATATACTTGAATAAATTGCAATCACAAAGGAGGTCTTAGCGGTTTTATTAGGTTTGAAATTGGATAAGTTTCCAGGCATAGATGAGGTGTTTCCCAAGGTGCTCTGGGAGGCAAGGATGGAGATTACAGGGGCCCGGACATTAATCTTGCAATCCTTGTGGGACAAATAAGAAGAAATTATAGGGATCAAGAACAAGGGGGCTCGGATTTAAGGTAAGAGGCAAGAGGTTAGAGGAGGTTCAAGTAGAAATGACCAGGGGATGGAAAGAATCTGTTTAAAATGACAACAGGGGCAAGAACCATTGCAACCTTTATGCAATGTTGTCTTGTAGTACCATAGAATTTGCAAGCTACTGAAGCAAGCATATGTACATTTTCATAATCTTTGAACACTGTTGGAATATTGTGTGCAATTCTGGTCTCCTTCCTATTGGCAAAATG
The DNA here is from genome assembly GCF_047496795.1 of Chiloscyllium punctatum. Lineage (NCBI taxonomy): Eukaryota > Metazoa > Chordata > Chondrichthyes > Orectolobiformes > Hemiscylliidae > Chiloscyllium > Chiloscyllium punctatum. The sequence continues at coordinate 12,868,745 of NC_092777.1, forward strand.
TTTTGAAACTTGAAAAGGCTCAGAAAAGGTTTACAAGGACGTTGCAGGGGTTGGAGGATTTGAGGGAGGGATTGAACAGGCTGGGGCTGTTTTCCCTGGAGGTTTATAAAATCATGAGGGGCATGGATAGAATAAATAGACAAAGTCTTTTCCCTGGGGTAGGGGAGTCCAGAACTAGAGGGCCAGGTTTAGGGTGAGAGGGGAAAGATATAAAAGAGACATAACAGGCAACTTTTTCACGCAGAGGGTGGTACGTGTATGGAATGAGCTGTCAGAGGATGTGGTGGAGGCTAGTACAATTGCAACATTTATAAGGCATCTGGATAATATATGAATAGGAAGGGTTTGGAGGGATATGGGCCGGATGCTGGCAAGTGGGACTAGATTAGGTTAGGATATCTGGTCAGCATGGATGGGTTGGACCAAACGGTCTGTTTCCATGCTGTACATCTCTATGACTCTACGACTTCTACTTACTAGTCATTAAAATTTGGGAAAACAAATGTTCTTTCTCAATATGTTAATGTCTTTACATCAACTATGTCCACTGGGTTTCCAATTGTAAGTGATCTGACGAGCAGCTTAACCTTTTGTATAACCAGATCCTGTAACAAATCTGCAAAAGGATGGTTGCAGCTTAAGGGAATGAGGTTTATACATAGCATCGCATCTCATCTTTCAACTGTGCAGGGCTGCAAGAGATGCCTGACATTTCTACAGCTGAGAGATGTCTGCAAAGTTAGAGAAGGTAGGGAAGGTTGTTTCAATCACTCATCAGTGTGCAAAGGCAACCTTGGAAGCTTTTACATCTGCTGAAGAAATTGTTTCTTGGGTGATTGATAACAGCCTCCTATTTGGTCAGAAGATATCGGTAATATATGAATTTAGGAGAAAGTGAGGTCTGCAGATGCTGGAGATCAGAGTCGAGAGTGTGTTGCTGGAAAAGCACGGCAGGTCAGGCAGCATCCAAGGAGCAGGAAAATCAACGTTTCGGGCAAGAGACCTTCATCAGGAATGAGGGTTTAGGGTTCCTGATGAAGGGCTTAGGCTCGAAATGTCGACTCTCCTGCTCCTCGGATGCTGCCTGACCTGCTGTGCTTTTCCAGCGCCACACTCTTCAATATATGAATCTATACGTGTATTTTCAATCAAATGACTTGGTTGATTGATTAATCAGATGGTGTTGAACTAAGTTTTTGATATCTTCATTCACAATATATGGATGTTAATGATAAAGCCAGCATTTATTGCCCCTTTAGTTTCTCATGAGAAGGTGAAGCTAAGGATGAGCTTCCAGTTGAGAGGGCAACTAAAGATTTATAACATCGCTGTGGGCCTAGAGTAACATTAAAGCCTGATCAGAGTGGTGCTAGACAAGCACAGCAGGTCAGGCAGCATCCGAGGAGCAGGAAAATTGACATTTGGGCAAAAGCCCTTCATCAAGAATTCCTGATGAAGGGCTTTTGCCCGAAACATCGATTTTCCTGCTCCTCGGATGCTGCCTGACCTGCTGTGCTTTTCCAGCACCACTCTAATCTTGACTCTAACCTCCAGCATCTGCAGTACCCACTTCCGCCTTAAGGCCTGATCAGGCAAGGATTTGCTTCTCTAAAGGATCGCATTTAGTTGAAGTCACATTCTGTACCTGTCATGGCGGAACGCAACTTCATGCCTCAGGATATTTTTAAAATTCACTCGTGGGACATGGACATCTCTGGCTGGCCAGCATACATAGCCCATCCCGACTGCCCTGGAACTGAGGGCCATTTCAGAGGAAAGGAGAGACATCGCTGTGGGTCTGGAGTCACATAAAAACATTCATCACCAAGGCTCCCAGTGGGCAATGGATTACAATGGGCAAAAAAACCAGAAAGGTTCCCCATCATCGTTAAGGGCAATTAGGGGTGGGCAATAAATGCAGCCTCACTAACATTGCATAAAAAAAACATTTTAAAACAGAATGAAAGGAGGGATTGAGCTGTGTCTTGTAGGATCAGGCAACAATTCTATGTTTTACTACCTGCTGCTTACTGTCTAACTTACATTGCCATCTCTGTCTCTGTGCTCACTTCTTTAAGCAGGACTCCCTTGCCCCAGACCCTTCTGCATTCCACTGATCCCTTCACCCACCTCCAATGTTCACCCTCCACGAGGACCCTTTCCTCTGGCCTCTTACCTGCCCTTGATCTCTTCAGCGAAAACAGCCGCCATGATATTGGACGTATCAGTTTCTCTGCTCTTCTCCCTCACTCTAAGCTTCTGTCCCCTTCAGAAATTACCACGCTTCGCTCTCTCAGGTCCAACTCTACCTTAGTTATTGAACCCACTGACAAAGGTGGTGCTGTTGTAGTCTGGAGCTCTGATCTTCACCTTGCGGAAGCACAGCACCAGCTCTCGGACACTTTTTCCCACTGCCTCCGATCATGATCCCACATCCCAATGTCAAACCATTGTTGCCAGGACTGTCACTGCTCTCATTACCTTTGGAGATCATCCCCCTCACTGCGTCTAACCTAATAATCTCCCAACCTCGGACAGCCAGCTTCTACCTCCTTCCCAAAATCCACAAACCAGTGGTAGGCCCATTGTATCAGCCTGGTCCTGCCCCACCGAGCTCATTTCCTCCAACCTTGACCCCATCCTTTTTCCATTTGTCCAGACCCTGCCCACCTACAACCATGGTTCCTCTGATGCTCTCCACCATATTGACAATTTCCAGTTCCCTGTCCCTAACTGCCTCCATGGATGTCCAATCCCTCTATGACCCCATTCCCCACCCGATGGTTTGAGAGCTCACAGCTTCCTCCTCGACCAGAGGCCTGAACAATCCCCATCCACCACCACTCTCCTCCGCCTGGCTGAACCTGTTCTCTCACTGAACAATTTCTCCTTTAATTCATCTCACTTCTGCCAAGTGAAAGAGTGGCTATGGGCACCCACATGGGTCCCAGTTATGCCCTGCCTCTTTATGGGGAGTGTGGAACAATCCTTGTTCCAGTCTTACACTGGCCCTCTCCCACAACTCTTTTCTCAGTCTATCAATGTCTGCTTCGGTACTATTCATGCTCCCACCAGGACCTTGAAAAATTTGTTCATTTGTCTCCAAATTCCAACCCTCTATAACTTTCACATTGTTTGTTTCTGACACTTCCCTTCCTTTGCTCGACCTCTCTGTCTCCATTTCGGGGAATAAACTGCCCACAGCCATCCAATACAAAGTCATGGACTCCCATAGCTGCTTTCACTACAGTTCGTCACACCCAATGTCCTGTGAGGACTCTGTCCCATTCTCCCAGTTCCTTCGCCTACGTTGCATCTGTTTGGATGATGCCATATTCCAAAACAGCGCTGCTGACATGGCTTGCTTCGTCCATAACTGTGGGTTCCCACCCACTGAGGTTGAGAGGGCCCTCAACCGCATCCAACCTATCACTCGCGCTTCCACCCTCGCCCTTTTCTATCACTCACAACAGTGCGATTGGGTCCCCCTTGCCTTAATTTTTTATCCCACCAGCCTCCATATTCAAAGGATCATTCTCCGTCATTTCAGACAACTCCAGCAGAATGCCACCACCAAACACATCTTCTCCTCACTCCTCCTGCATTTTGCTGGAATCGTCCCCTCTGGGACACCCTAGCCCAACCCTTGATCACCAACACCTGCCCTTTCCCTTCCTCCCTGCTCGCTATCCAAGGGCCTAAACAGTCTTTCCAGGTGAAGCAGCATTTCACCTCTACCTCCTCCTGTCTTGTGCATTGTATTCGCTGCACCCAATGTGGCCTACTCCACATTGGAGAAACCAAATGCAGACTGGGTGACTGCTTTGCAGGACATCTCCGATTTGTGATTACGGATGACCCTGACCTTCCCTTAGATGTTCATTTTCACACAGCGTTCTGCTCGCATGCCCACTTGTCTGTCCATGGGACGCTGCAATGCTCCAGCGAATCAAAGTGAACACTAGAGAAGCAAATCTCATCTTCAGACTCGGTACTTCACAACATTCTGGGCTCAGTATTGAGTTTAACACCTTCAAATTGTGAACCCACTCCCAGTTCTTCCTTTTCTTTTAGCTTTGCTTGTTACATTCTCTGTCACCATGTCCTCTCTCCCCGACCCACACTCCAGACTGACTCTGCTTTCAAGTCTAGAGACAAAAAGACTGCAGCTGCTGGAATGTAAGGTAGACAGGCAAGAGGCTGGAAGAACACAGCAAGTTAGGCAGCATCAGGAGGTGGAGGAGTCGACATTTTTGGTACAACCCTTCTTCATTAGACATTCCATTGTTTTGCCATTCTCACATCTCCATCATTTAATCTGAAATATCAGCATCCTTTCTCCCTCAGCAGCCCAACCTCGGCCCTCCCACTGCTGCATAAATGCAGTCCCTTCCACACTTCACTTCAGCTCTGACGAAGAGTCATTTAGACTCACACCATTAACTTGGTCTCTCTCCATGGCCACTGCTGTGATCTCCAGCATTTTTTTTTGTTTTCACTTTAGATTCGAGCATCTGCAGTAATTTGCTCTTACATATTGCCTTTTGGTTTTATATTCTGTAGACACAGAAGCACAACCTACCCACATATACTGACTTTGTGTTCTCGAACTCGACAGTCCGGCCAGACACCACAACAGGAGCTACTTCCTTGATGCTCTCCGGATTCGGCCTTTTGGCTATTTTTCACAATTCGAACCATCTGGGACATGACAAATACATGAAAATAATTAAATGCCATGAAAATCAACCAGAGCTGAAACTTGATGACAAAAATCTCTTCCTGGTCCACCTTTGTGGAGAAAAGAAACTGAATGTTTTGTCCTGACTAGAGCTCCAGGTGAAGTTAGTTGAACCACTGGGTAGAGCTAAAAAGCCAGACACAGTAACAGATTGAATTTCCTTGCAGCCAATGAAGGTTGAGACTGTTCTTTCTGTTCATGGATAGAAGTCGTGGTATTAAGCTGCTGTGATGTTTCTCTAAGGACATTTGCTGTCATCTTCAGGTAAAGATTTTTGGATTTGATCTATGTAAATATCATGGTAGTATGACTCACATTCCTCCCAATGTAATGTCTTCCCCTCCAGCTCCTGTAATCTCACTGAAGGAGACTCAGAGATATACACTGTCAGCCATGTACTTTGCTGTTGTCTAAGTCCTCGAAGTGTAGTCCTTCACAAGGTAACAGAGCATTGCCCGAGGAATGAATAAGGATTCGCAGCTCGCGAGTAAACACATTGCCTCTGCCACATTCTGTCCATTTGCTTTCATGAGCCAAAGTGTTTGGCTGAAAGAGAAATTTCATTTAATTGTTCCACAGACTTCATATTCACCGCACACAGTGAATTGATTCTTCTCGATGTCATTGTCTCTCTCTCTCTCTGTTTCTCATTGCCTCAGCACATTTTAATTGCTGACCATTCTAATAAGAACAATAATAATGAAAATGACATTTTCACTGAGTTGCTGAATGTCACTACGATTTAAAATTGGCTAATTCATACTCATTCAACACTGGATTACCTCAGGTGCAAATCAGCAACATTGTAGAAGCATAGATTCCCTACAGTGCAGATAGAGGCCATTTGGCCCAATTCAGTCTGCATCAATCCTCTGAAAAGCATCCCACCCAGATCCACACCCCCTACATTTACCTTAGCAAACCAATCCAGCCTGCACATCCCTGAACACTAGGGGAAACTCAGCATGGCCAATTCACCTAACCCGCACATCTTTGGACTGTGGGAGGAAACTGGAGCACCCAGAGGAAACCCACACAAACACTGGAGGGATGTGAAAGCTTTACACAGCCAGTCTCCTGAGGGTGGAATCGAATCCAGCGTCCTGACACTGTGAGCCCACCATATTTGAAAAAGAAGGCTTTTTCATGTACACATTCAGCTCAGAATGAATTTTGTTTTTTGGAGTCATTTACAGGATATCAATATTGCGAGCTCGCTCAGCATTTGTTGCCCTTGAGAAGATGTTAGTGAGCTGCCTTGTTGGAATACTGCAATCTGTGGCTGGGTTGGAGGGGAGTAGGTGTGTGAGCGATGAAATGAGTTTGGCTATAGTTAAGGATGGAGTTCCAGAATTTTGAACTTAGCGACACATTACCCTCCATCTGCCAGAACTTCGGATATTTATGTAACCCAACTATATTCCTTTGTAGTTTCTTTAAGTCCTGTTCACAATTTTCTCATTCTCAACATATTAACAGCACATTAGTTACTTGCAACACTCCATTTCTTTGGCTTCATATCCAGTTTGCTCTCAATATGGAGAGAATTAACAAAATCATTTGCCTCTGAAAAAGGGTTCTCCCAATGCTGGCCATGACGGGGGGCAGTGGGAATAAGGGAAACTGCAGAAAATTTGCAAGGAAACTCTCTGCACAGAGAGTCATCAAAATGGGACACTATCCGATTATATAGGAGCTACACAGAAGGGAATACTCAGAGATCAAGCACACAGGAACTCCACTGCAGATCAAAGGAATTCATTAATTCTGTAATCTGACTGAACATACATTACCAGCCAGGGAGAACAGTGTCTGTGAGCTTTAGTTCCACTATTCTGCAATTTAAAGCTATTTTAACATTACATTGAAATAGAATAAAATGAACAATTCTGATAAACAACAAATTAAGGAAATGGCAGAGGTCCCCAAAATGGCCTTAGGACTTTTGGAAAGTTTCGTTGATTAATAGTTGATAATGCTGTCAAGGAAATGGCATTAAGGCAGGTGAGAGGAGATGAGAGGCAGGTAGGCTCTATCCTGATGGAGTTGCGGAAAAGGGCCCATGGGACTGAAGGAGCTCCTTCAGTTCCTCCACTCCCAAATGTGACCAGTATAAGCCAAACTAGCTGAAAGTTTCTGAAATCACAATGGAATGATTGTGCAGAGCACTTCGATGAAATAATCCCACTTGCTGTTTTGATACAGTTTTACAGCATTCTATTAAAGCAGTTTGGTGGCCCAGTTACAAAAAACATGGTGTAAGTTCAGACCTGGCGGAGCAAATAAATAATCGGCGGGAATTGCATTCAATCACCTGCCCACCCTAACACACACTGGAGCTGCTCATTGTTGTCAGCAATCATTCGCTCACAAATGTGGCTGTCCACCTTGGAAATTCCATGTTACTAGTCATGGGTTCTGTGGGTCCTTAGATGGTCAATGAGCCTGCTGCGAGAGCCACACATCTTTGCCCAGAGGCCCACTGAAGATGTTACCTAGTGTGGTGACAAAACGTCTGGAAATGAATCTTCCAGCTCAGCGAGCAAACCTACAGCCAGAACCTCAACCTGAGCTACAAATCTTCTCAAAACTAGCCACATGTCTGCTGGGTGTTTCCGGGAGGTGGAATTGGTCCTTGACCTTGAGGTCATTGGCATTCCATCTCTGGTTCTCCTTCCGTCGTCCATCTTGCCAATAGATGTTCTTGAAGAACTGTGTCCCTCCCTACAGGAGTGTCCTCCAAGTCAGTTTGATGTTGTATTTCCAGAGGGAAACCTTCAGGGAATCCCTGAAATGCTTCCTTTATTCGAATCCCTTCCTTGAGCTGGGTGAAGAAGATTTGAACTGTTTATAAATAAAAGGCAAACCAAAGAAAATTACAACATGATTATCCTAAAGATCCCATTATCAAAAGCACCTGTGTGTATTTAAATTGAAACTGCTCAGAACCAATTAAGAGACAAAAACAAATTGCAGATGCTGGAATCCAAGATAGACGAGCAGGAAGCTGGAGGAACACAGCAAAGCCAGGCAGCATCAGGAGGTGGGGAAGGCAATGTTTCGGGTATAACCCTTCTTCGGGACCCTGAAAAAGGTTACACCTGAAACATTGACTTTTTCTCCTCCATAACCAAAGTAAGAAACAAAGATATTTGGGGTATACGCAGAAACATTTTGAAAGTAACTGAGTGAGTTAGTCAAGCTGCTATAAAAAAGTCACATGGTCTTTGGCTTTATTGATAGATGCATAGAGGACAAAAGTACTCCAAACCTTCAATTCTGGCACCATGTATTTGGAAGGAGGAGGTCTGGTGGTGTAGTTGGCTGTGTCCCTGCCTCTGAACAAGGAGCTCCAGGTTCAGGTCTTACTCAAGGAAGGCACATTCATTCCATGGCAAAACAAGGTGAGAGTCAACATGTAAATCCTTCCGACATACACCAGTGGCAGCTGTAGTAAGGGTGGGAGAGATTCCCAGTCACCGTGAAGTACAAGAGAACTGGAAACTCACCACCCATATTGTTTAATTGCATGTTTGGGGTCTAACTCTGTTTGGTCTTCTGAGGTTTTGCTGCTGGAGTCCATTTCTACAAGAACTCTTTATTTTTTGTTTGATCTATACTTATGTTATCTTCATTGGCAAAAAGGAATCTATGAGCACTGGATGCTTGTGATCTGCAATCAACTCTCTGATAGGTTAGTGGAAGGTTTGAGATAAATTTTAGAAAGGAAGTTGAATAAATACACAAATAAACTCAAGTTAACAGGACTATGGGAAAAGAGCAGGATATTGGGACAAATTAGATCCTTCTTCCAATGGTAGAGCGAATGGTCTCCTTCTGTTCTGAATAGTTCGATGATTCTTTCTGCTGCACTTCCTCACTGCTAGTGAGAGGAAAGTTATTTGTTGAAAGAAGGACCTTTCATGAAACCAAGGCATCTCAAAGAGCTTTAGCCAATGCGGAGTTTTGAGGTGTAATCAATGTTATTACTTAGAAATTGTAGCAGCCATTTGTACAAGCTCCCATAAGCAGCAATCTGATGGTGGCTCATGTGGTCTGTTCTTGTGATGTCGGTTGAAGGACAAATATTGGCCAAGGCTTTGGGACGAACTCCCAACGAGTCTGTGCTAGCACTATGAAAGAGTCATTCAATACATCTGACTCCCCTGATCTTTCCCAGTTGCCTTGCAAACGTTTCCCAATCAAACAGCTCTCTGTTCCTTTTTTGGAAATTATCATTAAATTCGCTTCTACAGCCTTTCAGGTAGTGCATTGTGGATCATAACAAATTGCTACATCAATACGTTCTCTTCATTTTCCCTCTGGTTATTTTGCCAATTACCTTAAATTTTATTGCAATCAGTGACTATTGTTCAAGTTAATCTATGCAGCAACGCACTTGTGCAAAACCTAACTCAGGTTGCTACTAAACAGTTCATTCAAATTCAATCAGAAAATACAGGTGAGTGAATCCTTGGCTGAGCTGATCAATGTATAGTTGGATATTGTATTGCTATAAGTGCTGAGGTCATAAATTACTGCAAATTGGCTGGAAGATTTCAGAAGGTTCTGAAATGGAACGAGATTTTGGACCGAGCAGATCCAATCCTGTGTGAATCTATTTCAGTTATTGATGCGTGAACATCAACGATTACACAGTGGCCGATGAGGGATGTGTTACTTGGGTAATTCGCAAGGGACCAGACCAGATGGGTGATATTAATTAATTTTGTGAACAAATTCCAGATTGTCAAACTCGCCTAAATATCTGTGCAATATGTGCACGACAAAGAAAGCCCAAGCTATGAGGGCAGGGCTCATCCAGACCGGACAGTAATAATCACCACTTTGAAATGTCTTGTAATTTTGGTGCTTACCACCATTAAGTTGCATTGTGTGTTATTACCATGTCAGCACGAATCATCAATCAAACTGACTATTATGACATAGGTCTGGTTACAGTACACCCAGTGATTGAATCAATGTATTGATCTGTAAACAAGCCATATAGTTCCAGGTACATTTTACAACACATAAAACTCTTATTTATTCACTGGAAACACATCATTGTCTCTAAGACATTTTAGCATTTGTCACCAATCTATAATTTCTACTTAAATAAAAACACAGCACTGCAGATGCTGGAGACCTGAAATATAAACAGCAAATGCTGGAGAAACTCAGCAGGCCTTCCAAATTCTGAAGGAGACTCATATCAGACTCGGGACTGTTTTCCTCTTTCCACAGATGCGGCCAAACCTTCTGGGTTCATCCAACACTTTGTGTTTGCAATTCTTCAATTGTGCTTCTTCAAGGAGTGTTGTAGGGCAGAATTTTGTGCACCTTCGCTCCCAGCACCCTCCACTCCACTCCCTCCCATCAGCACCATCCCCATCCCCACAATAGCCACCACTCTGCTCCTATGGCCCCCCATCTTCCGCCCTACATTCTCTCCCCACACCAACATCCCCCACCACCCCCCAGGTACCTCACCTGCATTTGCCTTTGAACTGAAAGGCTGACCGGACCATTTCAGAGGGGCATTAAGAACCGATCATTTTGCTGTCGGTCTTGAAGTCACCTGTAAGCCAGACCAACAGAATTTCTGCTCTCAAGACTGGTGAGCCTAATGGATATTTACTGAAATAACTCCACCAAGGACAGTATCCCATCAACAAGTCACCCTTTATTTACATGTGCATAGTACATGACACTGACCCAGCTAGATCAGAATGAGCAGAACCCCTGACACTCCTGTTTATATCTGTCAGCCAGGGCTCCCTGATTGTAACAGGTTAACAACCTCACTCATTCTCAATGAGATCTCCCTGGCTGACCTTGTTCCAATCGCTGCATTCACAATAATGGAGTAGTGTCATGGCCTCTATTACTGAGACTAGACTTTTTGTTTAATTAATAGAATTTAAATTTCCTAGCCACTATGATGAGGTTTAAATTTGTGTGTCTGAATTTTGAAGGCAGGTCTGAATAGTTAGTCAAATGACATCAATACACTGCTACCATATTACCAGGAGGAATGTATAAACTGTGGGTCATATTAGCTGTCTTACCAATGTGCTAGAGCCCCTTTGCTCCAGTGACATCAATAGGCTGCTACCATACTACCAGGAGGAATATATCAGCCATGGGTCATATTAAAGGCCTTACCTACGTGTAAGGGCCCCTTTGCTCCAGTGAGAGGCTGTAGTGTGGCTGTCATGTCATTGGACTAATAATCGACAGTACCAGCCGAATATTCTGTGAACAGAGGATCAAATCCAATTTAAAGGTGTACACACCCTTGTCTTTGTGCTCTTGCACACCCTGTAGAATAGTACCCTTTATTTTGTTTTGTCCCCCTGGTGATTTGGAATCATAGAATCCCTACAGTGTGGCAGCAGGCCATTTGGCCCATTGAGTCCACACCGACTCTCTGAAAAGCATCCCACTTATATTCACCCACCCCATCCCTGTAACCCTGCATTTTCCATGGCTAATCCACCTAACCTACACAGCCCTGGACACTCTAGACAATTTAAAGTGGCCACTCTACCAAACCTGCACATCTTTGGACTGAGTTTGTTTTGAGTGGTGCTGGAAAAGCACAGCAGGTCAAGCAGCATCCAAGGAGCAGGAAAAATCGGCGTTTCGGGCAAAAGCCCTTCATCAGGAATCTTGATGAAGGGCTTTTGTCCAAAATGTCGAGTTTTCTTGCTCCTCGGATGCTGCCTGACCTGCTGTGCTTTTCCAGCACCACTCTAATCTTGACTCTGATCTCCAGCCTCTGCAGTCCCCACTTCTGCCTGGGAAAGTTTGTTGTCAGCCTCAGCCTCTGAGTCCAGTGGGAAAGGAGGTTTTCGAGGTTGTGGAGTCTGCCCTTACTGATCCATGTAGAGTTGACGAGATAAAATCCTCAAAGTGATATGGTCCAGTGTGTGGGCTGACTGTTATGGATGGTGGAATTTTAATTCAATGAATCCTGAAATCTTTTTTAACGAAGTGGTCCCATTTCGCAATTAATCCTTGCTGGCTTGAAGCAAGCAGAGTCTCATAACAATAATTTTCATTATCAAAATCCATCTCGTTCACTAATACCCTTTAGCACTTCAGTACTTCAAGAATCAGATTGGAAACTACCTTCTTAATGGTGATTGTGAGCAATAATTACTGCTTTTGCCAGCAATGCTAACATCTGCACATATGAACTAAGAACAGAGTAGGTTATTCAGTTAGGGCATGGTGAATAAGTTTGTGTTTCAAACTACACATTCCAATCTCCCCTATGACAATCCAGTGCCTGCCTAGTTTACTGGACTGTGTATGTTGTAACAAATCCTGTATTGGATGTCCAGCCAGAAAAAAAACCCCTGCAAAGGGAACATGTGACATTTGGTCTGACCTGGTTTGGAAGTGGGGATTCTAACACAGATCAGAAGACACGGACTACGGTTCCCATCAGCAACCAACCACCAGGCTCACATCAAGCTCACGCTGGCCTGACCTGACCTGGTTGGTTGCATTGTGTTAAATCAGAAATGACCGGGATTAGTGCAGAAATACTATCAGGAGACTGAAAACCAGGAAAGCAATGCTGACTCCAGTCCGATGAAGAGTCTCTGGCTTCTCCCAGAGGTCCATCAGAAATGCATCAACTTGTGGTGAGAGGACTGTTGCCAGGGCAACCATGTTTGGAGGACAGCCTCACGACACTGAGTGAGATGCTGCTGAAGAATATGATATGCTTTTGAGTAACTGATGGCTGCTGACAGAGCTCTGCAAACAAGGTTGAGAGCTCGCATCGCTCAGTGTTCAAATGGCACTCTTAATGGGAGCAGAGGCCCAGCTTAATAGATTCAGTTAATAAATGAATTGTCTGATTGCGCAGGTAATTCATGGGATTCACTTTGGACCCAGCCCTGTAAAAACTTCCTAAGGCTCAGTGGTCACAATTCGCAATTAATGCTTGCTGGCTTAAAGCAGGCAGACCTTACATTATTCTTTATACATTTGTGGGATGGGTATATTGCTGGCTAGGACTGCATTTATTAATGATCCCTAATTACCCTGGAGAGAGTTGGGGGGAAGGGGGTTGAGTCACCTTCTTTGATGACCCCGAACTGTATCTGTTCATTATTCAGATAGAAACAGCCCGGGGCTAAGTGCACCCTCCAGTACACGTTCAGTCCATGGCTCAGTCTTATGTGATTAAATTTACCGGGAGGTACATTCTAAGCTCAGCAGCACATTTAACTGGCATGGGAAGCAATTTAGCAAAAGAAAGAGACGCGATTAAGGGTGCAGCAAGCCAGAGAGAGATCTCTAGGAATCCCAGATGCAGTACTAGTGGCCTTGATGGTGGAGACATCAAGGAGGCGAGAGAGAATTGTTACATTTCTTGGTAACCAGTCAGTAACTCAGTTTAAGGATTCAATTTACTCGAAAGTCTCCTGCAGTTTACTTAACAGCTTAGACGATAACGTGCTATTACAAATTTCTATATATGCATCTTCCTAAGGGCACTGCTTGTCACTGGCCATCCTGGTGTTTCCTTTCTTCCTGGTGGTGGGAATTGAATAAAGATTTGTACACCTTGTGTCTTTTGCTGTGTCTCACACATACACACACACGCACACACACACACACACACACACACAACACACACACAACATGGGTGCTGGGGATAAAGTAAGCACTACCGCAGTTAGGCGGGAGTGTGGGGGAAAGAAAGAGATATCAAAAAAAGAAGGAAATAAAAAGCATCTTCCTTTTCCGGCTGCTGTTGGACTGCACATGGCAGCTGCATGGGCAGCAGTATGGTGGCTCAGTGCTTAGCACAGCTTCCTTACCGGGCCTGCTTTCAATTCCACCCTTGGGTGAATTTTTCTGTGGCATTTGCACATTCTCTCTGCGTCTGCGTGGGTTTCCTCTGGGCGGTCCCATTTCCCCTGACACTCCAAAGATGTGCAGGTTAGGTTGGGTTGGCCATGTTAAATTGCCTGTGGTGTCTAGGCATGTGCAGGCCAGATGGGTTAGCCATGGGAAATACAGGGATAGGGTAGGGGGTGTGTGTCTGGATGGGATGCTCCTCTTTAGAGGGTTAGTATGGGCTCAATGGGTTAAATGGCCTGCTTCCATACTATAGGGATTCTACAATATAGGTGCATCCTCGTCCTTTGTTCATTAGTGTTTCCAGCTCTTAAAGCAATGGCACTGAGAGTGGCCTTTCCACAGGAGACCTCAAAATCCACCAGACACACAATGAAAGCTGCAAGAACAATAACTGCAGAAGGCAATGCCTGGAGTTTGACCCTAATGAGATGAAATGAGTGTTGGAAAGGTTCAATGACCTCACATGAGTCATCTTGGTCAGTGAATGCCAACTCCCATTAATCATGTCACTAGACTCACATGTTGCTCAATGCACCACATAAGCCATTGTTCAAGGCCCACTCTGCTCAGTGTGAAAGTTGGTGACCATCTTCCCAAGAAGACTTGCAGCCTTATCCGATCGTCCGTATCTCTGCCCGGATCAAAGGCCGTCATTGGCTGCGTGCTGGAAATGGAAGCTGACACTGAAGTTTAAGATCTCTGCCCAGTGCCACGCACGGTCAGACTGCAGCCCTCACAGTGTGGTTACTGGTGCTGTAAGGGACATGCTGGCCCTCCCATCCCCACTCCGGAAACTTTCCTTGGATTCCTGAATGCCTGCGCCAAGGAAGTGGTAGTGTCTCAGCAGCGATGACAAGATGGCAGCATTCCTGCTTCCATCAATGCCATTTTGCCAGTGCCCATGCTGTTCCTTGTCAAACTGCCGCTGCCCATGTTACTGTTAGAATTAAGGCTGTCCTACAGGTCCCCTTCAGCCTCACCCACTGAAAGTTAGCAGCCTTGCACCAGCCAGATTGCAACACTAGGCTGACACAAGGTAGGGGTACCAGGATAGGCAGAAGCAGTCAGACAGACAAGGCTGAAAAGTTAAGAAGTGTGCTTATTATAGGAAATGTTATTGGATTGCGTTGGAATAGAATGGTTCTTTAAGATGGGTCAGATCACATATGGACTCCCTTTGCACTGATCTACCACAAAGTAACGTTTATCCTTTTAACTTTATCTCTTATTTTCTAACTTAGACTATGAATCACTGTAAAGTAATTTTATTTTGTTTCTGTGTTTTGTATCTAAGGTTTGTACATAGGTACTTCGTACCTAAGATGGTGCTATAAGTAGGGACATTGTAAACTTTTCACTGTACTCTGGTACTTCTGTATTTGAATACACGCGGCATAAGCCCAATTCTAAATCTATTTCTGGTCAAGGTCAACAGGTCACTGTGATTACACATAACAGAGGGATGATATCTCCCACAACAGAGGGATGATATCTTCCGCAACAGAGGGATGATATCTCCCATAACAGAGGGATGATATCTCCCACAACAGAGGGATGATATCTCCCATTAGAGAGGGATGATATCTCCCATAACAGAGGGATGATATCTGTCACAACAGAGGGATGATATCTCCCATTAGAGAGGGATGATATCTCCCACAACAGAGGGATGATATCTCCCATAACAGAGGGATGATATCTCCCACAACAGAGGGATGATATCTCCCATAACAGAGGGATGATATCTCCCACAACAGAGGGATGATATCTCCCATTAGAGAGGGATGATATCTCCCATAACAGAGGGATGGTATTGCCCACAACAGAGGGATGATATCTCCCATTAGAAAGGGATGATATCTCCCATTAGAGAGGGATTATATCTCCTATAACAGAGGGATGATATCTCCCATAAGAGAGGGATGATATCTCCCATTAGAAAGGGATGATATCTCCCATTAGAGAGGGATTATATCTCCTATAACAGAGGGATGATATCTCCCATAAGAGAGGGATGATATGTCCTACAGCAGAGGGATGATATCTCCAATTAGGGAGGGATGATATCTCCCATAACAGAGGGATGATATCGCCCATAAGAGAGGGATGATATGTCACACAGCAGAGGGATGATATCTCCGATTAGGGAGGGATGATATCTCCCATAACAGAGGGATGATATCTCCCACAACAGAGGGATGATATCTCCCAACAACAGAGGGATGATATCTCCAATTACAGAGGGATGATATCTCCCATTAGAGAGGGATGATATCTCCCATAACAGAGGGATGATATCTGCCACAACAGAGGGATGATATCTCCCATTAGAGAGGGATGATATCTCCCACAACAGAGGGATGATATCTCCCATAACAGAGGGATGATATCTCCCATAACAGAGGGATGATATCTCCCATAACAGAGGGATGATATCTCCCACAACAGAGGGATGATATCTCCCATAACAGAGGGATGATATCTCCCACAACAGAGGGATGATATCTCCCATTAGAGAGGGATGATATCTCCCATAACAGAGGGATGGTATTGCCCACAACAGAGGGATGAATATCTCCCATTAGAAAGGGATGATATCTCCCATTAGAGAGGGATTATATCTCCTATAACAGAGGGATGATATCTCCCATTAGAAAGGGATGATATCTCCCATAACAGAGGGATGATATCTCCCATTAGAGAGGGATGATATCTCCCATAAGAGAGGGATGATATCTCCCACAACAGAGGGATGATATCTCCCACAACAGAGGGATGATATCTCCCATTAGAAAGGGATGATATCTCCCATAACAGTGGGATGATATCTCCCATAACAGAGGGATGATATCTCCCACAACAGAGGGATGATATCTCCCATAACAGAGGGATGATATCTCCCATTAGAAAGGGATGATATCTCCCATAACAGAGGGATGATATCTCCCATTAGAGAGGGATGATATCTCCCACAACAGAGGGATGATATCTCCCAAAACAGAGGGATGATATCTCCCACAACAGAGGGATGATATCTTCCATAACAGAGGGATGATATCTCCCATTAAAGAGGGATGATATCTCCCATTACAGAGGGATGATATGTCCCATAACAGAGGGATGATATCTCCCATAACAGAGGGATGATATCTCCCACAACAGAGGGATGATATCTCCCACAACAGAGGGATGATATCTCCCATTAGAAAGGGATGATATCTCCCATAACAGAGGGATGATATCTCCCATTAGAGAGGGATGATATCTCCCACAACAGAGGGATGATATCTCCCAAAACAGAGGGATGATATCTCCCACAACAGAGGGATGATATCTTCCATAACAGAGGGATGATATCTCCCATTAAAGAGGGATGATATCTCCCATTACAGAGGGATGATATGTCCCATAACAGAGGGATGATATCTCCCACAACAGAGGGATGATGTCACCCACAACAGAGGTATGATATCTCCCATTAGAGAGGGATGATATCTCCCACAACAGAGGGATGATATCTCCCATTACAGATGGGATGATATCTCCCATTACAGAGGGATAATATCTCCCATTAGAGAGGGATGATATCTCCCATAACAGAGGGATGATATCTCCCACAACAGAGGGATGATATCTCCCACAACAGAGGGATGATATCTCCCATAACAGAGGGATGATATCTTCCATAACAGAGGGATGATATCTCCCATTAGAGAGGGATGATATCTCCCATTACAGAGGGATGATATGTCCCATAACAGAGGATGATATCTCCCACAACAGAGGGATGATATCTCCCATTAGAGAGGGATGATATCTCCCACAACAGAGGGATGATATCTCCCATTACAGATGGGATGATATCTCCCATTACAGAGGGATAATATCTCCCATTAGAGAGGGATGATATCTCCCATAACAGAGGGATGATATCTCCCACAACAGAGGGATGATATCTCCCATAACGGTGGGATGATATCTCCCACAACAGAGGGATGATATCTCCCACAACAGAGGGATGATATCTCCCATTAGAGAGGGATGATATCTTCCATTAGAGAGCGATGATATCTCCCATTAGAGAGGGATGATATCTCCCATAACAGAGGGATGATATCTCCCATTAGAGAGGGATGATATCTCCCACAACAGAGGGATGATATGTCCCATAACAGAGGGATGATATCTCTCATTAGAGAGGGATAATATCTTCCATTAGAGAGGGATGATACCTCCCATAACAGAGGGATAATATCTCCCATTACAGAGGGATGATACCTCCCATTAGAGAGGGATAATATCTCCCATTACAGAGGGATGATACCTCCCATTAGAGAGGGATGATATTTAGAACATAACAGCACAGAACAGGTCCTTTTGCCCTCGCTGTTGCACCGACCTGTGAAATTAACCTGATGCCTACATCGTTCCATTATTCTGCATATGTGTATCCAATGCCCACTTGAATGTCCTTAACATCGATGAGGCTACTACTATTGCAGACAGGCCATTCCACACCCCTACCACTCTCTGAGTAAAGAAATGACCCCGATATCTTTCACCCCTCAATTTAAAGCTACATCCACTCGTGTTAGCCATCACCATCCAAGGAAAGAGGCTCTCACTGTCCACGCATCTAACCCTCTGATTATCTTATATGTCTCGATTAAGTCACCTCTCAACTTTCTTCTCTCCAATGAAATCAGCCTCACTTCCCTCAGCCTTTCCATGTAAGACCTTCCCTCCATACCAGGCAACATCCTGGTAAATCTCCTCTGAACCCATTCCAAGGCTTCCACATCCTTCTTATAATCCAGTGACCAGAACTGTGCGCAATACTCCAGGTATGGCCTTACCAGTGTCTTGTACAGCTGAAGCTCTCCCATAACAGAGGGATGATATCTCTCATTAGAGAGGGATGATAAGGTAGAGGAGTGTTGAGCATTGTTTCAGAGAAGCAAAGGCTGATGAGTTGCTGATGAGCTGTCCTGCCGAGTGATGGAGTCTCAGTGCCTCCTCCTTCTCTTCTTCCTCACTGGATGGTTGGTAAAAATCTAATGACAATGCCTGCTCCTTCTTGATGGACAGGTTTACAGGGAGATGGTGGCATAGTAGACCAACATTTATTGCCAAAGGACAGTTAAGTGTCAACCGCATTGCTGTGGGTCTGGAGTCACATGTAGGCCAGACCAGGTGAGGATGAGAGTTTCCTTCCCTGAAGGACATTACTGAACCAGATGGGTTTTTTCAACAATCAGTAATAAATTCATGGGCATCAGTAGATTTTTTATTCCAGATTTTTATTGAATTCAACTTCCATCATCAACCATGGCAGGATTTGCACCCAGGTCCCTGGAACATTACTGGGGTCTGTGAATTAACAGCCCACTGATAATACCACTCAGTCATCACCTCTCGCTACTGACTAGTTATAGGGAATCTTTGGGGCCATAGGTTCAAATCCCATCATGACTGGAAGTGGGAATTATGTCCAATTTATAATTTTAGATTGAAAAATAGTTTCAGGAACAGCAATCAATATCAATTGTGATTAATACTGAACTGGTTTACTAATGGGCTCCTTCCCTAAAGGGTATTAGTGAACCAGATGGGCTTCTGATTGAAAAGGTTTCAAATTTTAAAAAAATTGTGGAATTCACATGCCTATTCCACACAAAATAAACCAGGTAATCAGAAGTATAATGCTGGAGACAATTCCATTACACTACTGCCTCACCACCACTGTGCCTCTCTCTCTCTCTCTCTCCAACATAATACAAAGAATCCTCTTTCCTGAGTGCAGGCACGGAAACTCTCAAATGCAGTGATTAATTATGAATTGATTGATTAATTGGTTGAGAAATGTTAAAAATTACACAACACCGGGTTATAGTCCAACAGGTTTATTTGGAAGCACTGGCTTTCAGAGCACTGCTCCTTCATCAGGTGGTTGTGGAGTATAAGATCATAGAAGTGGTGGAAGCTGGTACAGTTGCAACATTTAAAAGGCATCTGGATGGGTATATGATTAGGAAGGGTTTAGAGGGATATGGGCTGGGTGCTGGCAGGTGGGACGAGGTTGGGTTGGGATATCTGGTTGGCATGGACAAGTTGGACTGAAGGGTCTGTTTCCATGCTGTACATCTCTATGAGTCTGACTCTATGACACAGAATTTATGGCAAATGTTTACAGTGTGATGTAACTGAAATTATATGTTGAAAAAGACCTGGATTGTTTGTTAAGTCTCTCATCTTTTAGAATGAACACGTTCTATATGCAAATTCCAGAACTTTCTTAAAGTTACATTCTCAAGTGAACTTTAACAACTGGTGTCATGCCGGTCAGATAATGCATTGAAGGTATGAGGTGCCCTGTGTGAGGCTGTCTGTGCCCCAAAGGTCAGACTGATTCTCATCTAAAAAAGGGAATTACAGAATCTTACATGGCTCCATGCAGTTTTTGAGCAAATTAAAATGTAATTCTGCAAGTACAATTTCACCCCACAAACCTCTGTGTGTATGTGTGTGTGTGGGTGGGGAGTGTGAGTGTCTGTGAGAGAGTGTGTGTATGTGTGTGATTGTGAGTGTAAAAGGATATAGATCTGTGATAGGGTGCGTGTGAGTTTGGGAGTGTATGTGTGAGCGTATGAGAGAGAATTTGTGTACGAGAGAGGGTCTCTGTGAGTATGTGTGTCTGTAGGAGAGTGTGTAGAGTGTGTATGAACGTGTGTGTGTGTGCGCGCATTTGTGTGTGTGAGTGTGTGTGTGTGTGTGGGTGTGTGTGTGTGAGTGTGTGTGTGTATGTGTGTATACGTGCGCATGCGTGTGTGCGTGTGTGCAGTGCAGTGGGGTCACCTGTAGTGTGACATGAATCCAATCTAACTTGAGAATGTAACTTTAAGAAAGTTCTGGAATTTACATGTGAAAGAGCTGAAACCAACATGCCCGTTCTAAACGATGAGAGACTTAACAAAACAATCCAGGTCGTTTTCAATATATAATTTCAGTTACATCACACTGTGAACTTTTGCTATAAATTCTGTGTCCTATGATCCTGATAAAGGAGCAATGCTCTGAAACCTGTTGGACTAGAACTGGGTTGTGTGATTTTTAACTGTTTACACCCCAGTCCAACACCAGCACCACCACATCATGAGAAATGTTGGCATTGTGACCAGTTCTAACCTGGAAGGGTTTGCAGGATGTTAAAATTGAGATTGATGGTGACCTTGACAGTCACTGTGGTGTGCTCACCCTGCTTCGTGGATCACAGGACACAGGAGCATTATCTGGCCACTCAGCCCATCGAGTCTGCTGGATGTGGATGCTGTTGAAAACAAACTGTTTGGTGAAATAAGCCACCATGGTTACTGCTCCTGTCTACAACAGAACAGAGCAGGAAGTCTCTCTGAAGAGTCAGGATAGGTAAGGCCTCCTGTTCAGAGCTCTGCACTCCATCCTGTCATGGCCAGAGGGTGTGAAGGTAAATCCAAAAAAGAAGCGTATTCAATATTTTCATATTTCAATTCTGTTTCTTTTAAAAACGACCAATTTTTTTCTGGACTCATGCAATAGCCAAGGCTGATCACATGTTTGGATTTCCAGAAGATTCCCAACCCCTTTAGGCATTCCAGCCAAAGTGGACACAATGGACTGGGAGATAAGCTGTCTACTTCCAGCCAACTTCAGACAAAAGAAAATATTTTATATTATAAACAAACACTATTGTTTTTACAGTGAGCTCACCGCCTCACCTTGGAAACTCTAATGAGGGAGGAATAAATCAATAAAACAACCCTCCAATTTACCTCCTGAGATGATCCTTCAGCACCTGGGACTGGTTAGTTCAGTTGACTGGACGACCGGTTCGCATTGTGGTGGGCTGGATTCCTGCAGCGTCTGAAGTTAACATGAGGACCCCACCTTCTCAACCTTGCTCCTTGCCTGAGGTGTGATGACGCTCACGTTGAGCTCACGATTGGTTAATTCTCTTGAAAGGGACAGTGCCCTCTGGGACTATGGTGACTTTACCTCATCACCTGAAGTGCATGTCTTGGTGACATGACTGAAATCTAAGCTGGTTAAATTGCTTCAATTTACAATTCTTGGTTAGAGACAAAAACCAAACTGCAGATGCTGGAATCCAAAGTAGAGGAGCAGGAGGCTGGAAGAACACAGTGAGCCAGGCAACATCAGGAGATGGAGAAGTCAATGTTTTGGGTGTAACCTTCTTAAGGACCGGAGATGGGTGTAAGGGCAACTGCAGATAAAGGATGGGGGGAATTGATGGGGAGCATGTTGGATTGGGAGAGGAGTGGAGTGGTGAGGTAGGGATAGGTGAACACAGGTAGAGGGTATGGCCTGGTTGGTCGTTAGAAGAATAAATCTGGTTGGTAGCTGGAAGGAAGGGTCAGTGAGATGAATGGAAGGGAGGGGGAGGGGCTGGTAAGGGAGTAGGGAATGGGAAGGGAGGTTACTTAGAATTGGAAAACTCAGTGTTGACCCGTCTGGTCTGTAGG